>NC_143573.1:66073257-66376287 GCF_054136105.1 Typopeltis vanoorti | reverse complement strand
TAACAAATGTCAGGAACGATAAACAATAAATTACACGATAACCACAGTAATTAACTTTAATTAAATTAAATTATTTTCATTATTAAATTATCAGTATGACATATCTGTACTTTCATTTAATTGAAGTTAATTATTGTGGTCAATGTGTAATTTATTGTTTATAGTCTTGCCCACAGGTACCTTTAAAGATTAAATGTCAGGAAATTGAGGACTTAGAGTCACTGGGATTTTACAAAATACAAGATTAAAAAAATGACAAGAAAGAAGAGAAACAAACTACTCAAATATATAAAAAATGAAAAAGGAGATGTCATAGAAAGAGATATTCTAGAACATTTTTAAATATATGATTACGGTATCTTATCTAAAGCTATAGCAAACTCAATAATCTCCTTGAAAAAAAAAAAAAAAAAGATGGTTTTCTCCAAACACCATAAAACACAAGAACTAATAAAAAAGACAGTGATCTCACACTGACAATGAAATTAATTTCCCATCAAGGATAACTGCAAACATCTATGTCCACGGCAGTATTCAAATCCTCGATCTCTTGGAGAGGGCCAGTACTTTAACACTAGCGCCAATCAGGTCAAATTAACTGACTTATTATCAATGGAATTATTAACTGAATGTTAGAACTGAGCAAAATGAATTTTTTTTAAATCATTGATAGTGATGTTAAAATATAAAAAAGTGAAATAAGTCAGATATTTTTAAAATTCAAATTCAGTATTATCTGAATGCTAAAATTGTAGATATAATGATAAACAGATGATTGTTAGCAAAGGTAGAGGAGAATTATAAGCAGAAACAATCAACAAAATTCGGTTTTTTTTTGTGTTTGTCCAATACAAAATTTGGATCTGGACTCTTCAAGTTTTAGTTAGAGTACTCAGTCTAAATAAAAATTAAAAGATATGCCAAATGTAGATCCAGTACTCGAACACAAAAAAATCCTACTTTGTTCATCTGTGATAGAAGATACAAATCAGAGACAAAAGTCCTTTCAGCTCTGATGACAGACATTATTATGCTTGCAAGCAAGCACATTTGAATGCAATTAAGTTTCATGTGGTGAAGTATCTGCAGAAGATATCAAATGCTGCTAATTGTGAGAATACATTTAGCCTGAATTATTTTCCATCATGATATCTGTGATGGAATACATGGCTGCCCATGTATGAGAGCGAATAACACAGGAAAATTATTGCTTCCATCAATGTTATTTCCAATTAAACTGTGAAGAGAAACAGTGAACAGATTTATTAAGTTTGACTATGAAAAGGCATATGATAACTTGAACAGAAATCTACTCTGGTAAATATTACAAGATGATAAAATACCTCCTAAATTAATTAAAGCAATAAAAAGCCTATACAGAGAAACAAAAATTTGCATCAAATTTGCAGAGGGAACATTATCAGAACCTATAACTATAAATAAAGGAGTAAGACAAGGTTGCAGCTTATCCCCAATCCTATTCAACATTTATATAAACAGAATCCTAAAAGAATGGAAAACAACTTTCCAAGATGGAATTAAACTAACAAATAATAAACAACTAAATACAATACTTTATGCAGATGATCAAGTACTAATTTCAAATTCAGAAGATAAACTCCAAATTGCAACTAACCATCAAAATGAAATAGCAAAAAAAAATTTTAATGAAAATATCTGAAACAAAAACAAAAGCTATTGCAACGTGTGGAAACACTATTCAAAATGTCAAAATTATGCTTAACTATAAAATAATAGAACAAGTTACAGAATTCAAATACTTAGGAAATATAATCTCGTAATACAATACTGATTCACAATTGGAAGCAAAACTACAAATTTACAATAGAATGAATGGAATAATTAAAAGAAATGTTTGAAAACAAATGACTAAAGAAACTCAATTAAGATTACATAATATGACCTCTAAATCATCTCTCGAATTTGGAAGTGAAACCTGGATTCTAAAACAAAGAAACAGACAAAGATTGGAAGCAACACAGATGAAGTTTCTAAGCCCTCTCCTGGGACTCACTAGATTAGATAAAAAGAAAAACACAGATATAAGAGAACGATTAGATACAAAGAACATCGTACAAGAAATAGAAGAATATCAGCAAAATTGTCTACACCACATAGAAAGGATGAATAACAATAGGATTCCCAAACTAGCATATAAATATAAACCTACAGGAAGAAGAGACTGCGGACGTCCAAGACTAAGATGGAAAGACCAACTTCATCTGCAGAGCAGAAACAGGACATAAGAAGCCTATACCTGAATTGCTCAGACGACGATTTATTAAGTTGATAGCAGTGAATTTTTAGGTGAACACATGGGAAAAGATGTTACTTCCAGCATAAATTCTACAATAATTCTACAATTCTACAAGTAAAATGACTCTCTAGACCTCAGCAAACACCCATTCTTTGATTAAGAAATGGATCCATATCCATTACTTGCTGCTTAAGCGATTCTAAACTGTGAAATATTCATCCAGTTCTTTGATTGTTATCTCCTTTGAAACTTCATCTTCGCATTCCATTTTTTCGTTGTCTTCATATGTACGTTGTTGTTCAATTTTAAGAAGATCGTTGTTGCTGAAATCTTTTGAATTTGAATCCAATAATTCTGAGGTCTTCACCAATTGCAATGATTTCTTCAACCACGTTGTTGTCACAGGATTTTGAAAACTGCCAAGTCATTAGTGCATTCTGACAAAAAGTTTATCCAAACAGCTTTCATGCAGCTAGAAGACACTTGCTCCCACGAATCATGAATGTTTTCAATTGCATGTGTTTTAATGTTAAAATTTTTCCAAAATTCCTGGAGTCTAATTGCATTTTCTCCCTTTGTTGTTTCTACTGCCTTTGAGAATGTCTTTTTAACAAAATAGGCTTTGAAAGTTGCAATGACACCCATGTCCATGGGTTGTAACAATGATGTCGTATTTGGTGGAATTTTGGTAAATTTAAAAGCGCATTAATTAAAACTCTTGCCACGTATACAAAGGGAGTGTTGCAATTAATTTCGCACGTTAATCAAATCCTGCGTTAAGCAAGGAATAGCTGTACTTTGGAAGAATCCACAACTTTCCACTGTAGGAAGATAATTTTAATTATTTATGTTTGGTGGAGGATCCATCTGGTTTCTGGTTTTGTGAAGTTGTGTTTTTGTCAGACCAATTTTTCTTTCTCAAAGAAAAGTGAATGGCCAATGTCCATTTCTTCTTACTCAGAAAAAATATTCAGCTCCATCCAGGATATTGGATATTTAAGTAGCTTAGGATTTTCTTCTATAGGCACAGGGGTACTCATTGTGTCTACAGGTTCTGGATGCATTTCCCTGAATTTTTAATGTGCCCAATCCATCGTTGTTCTTACTAAAGGATTTTCATGTAATGGTCAATTCTCTCATGTCTGGTGAGTTTGGTTTTTCGGAATGATTCTGGTGAAAAGAAGACTACATATACATGCAGCGATGATATAGTTGTAAGAAGGTGAGAGATATGCATGTTAATGTCAGTTTAGATACTTTTTTTTTTTTACTGTTACTTTCTCAGCACAAGAGGGTTCCCACTAGATGTTGTGGTATACTTTCCCTTTGCCTATTGATATGGCATGTTCAGTTCTGCTCTGTCTTGATCTTTTGAATCTCTTTCTCCTCTACCTTTGGTATGCTCAGAGGTATGCCAGATGTTCTCCCTTGCAATTAGCACATTTGGGTGTTGTATACTTGCAATAATTATTTTTTTTTGTACTCTTTACTGCTGCTGCATCAGATACAGGTGGCAGGGTCATAACAACAGACAATCTGGCTTGATCACATTTCTAGAAAAGCAGTACTAAGGACTCAACTCAAGATGTAAAGGAGGACAATCTGCAATGGTTTCTGTACTTGATTCAGAATTGCTGAGGCCCCTGATATTCTTGAGGATGAGCAACTCATACTCAAGGAGGATTAGGTTAGGTTAGGTTTTTTTTCCCCAAATATTTTGAGGATTCAGCACCAGAGTTTCCATCTGCCATGGAGATGGATACCCACTATCTAGCAAGTAATTACAGTGCTCAGAAGTGGAATGCCAAAGCCAGCATCACTTCAAGCCTTGGATCCTGTTTCCAGACCATGGGAAAGGAGACTTTACTACAACATCCATTGTAGTAAGTCTCCTTCTCTATGCACTTGACATAAGTTTGGGGACAGGCAGGCCCACTAGTCAAATGATCCTGGCTGGGACATCCAGGACCACTCATCTTGCCAAAGTAGTGCATGCACACTACCAGGATCCTTCCTTTCCAAATGTCCACAAATTGCAAAGTATAGCAAACATGGCAGTAGAGTGGTCAGCATGATGGGAGAGTTTTTAAAAGACTCAGGCAAGTAAGAATGCAAGAAAAAAAAGAAACAGATGAAAAATAAAAAGGACCAGTACCATCACTGTGAGGTCTTCAGTATAAAAGTGCTTCGTATGAAGGAGCCACTTTCTTATGGTGTGCCCATGTCCACAATAGCAACTAAGAAAAATTCAGCAGTTTTCACCAGAGAAGAGTTACAGTTTTTCTATTTCCCTGCTGCTCTCTCTTTCTTTGCAGTGAAAGTGACAGTCTTCAAGAGCATGCCAAAAATACTACAGAAATCCAAAACCTCATCTCTTTATCACAGTGATACAAGATAACATCTTGTTATCTTGTATCACAGACTGGATACAAGATAACAAGATGTACTA
This sequence comes from Typopeltis vanoorti, assembly GCF_054136105.1. Taxonomy (NCBI): domain Eukaryota; kingdom Metazoa; phylum Arthropoda; class Arachnida; order Uropygi; family Thelyphonidae; genus Typopeltis; species Typopeltis vanoorti. The sequence continues at coordinate 66,371,560 of NC_143573.1, read as the reverse complement.
TCTTGCGCTGCACAAAACCAAACCTTACTGTACAGTTTTTCCCCAAGTACTATCCGGAATGTTCCCAATCAGCTGGTGTTACCATCGGTCTCATGACAATTTTTTTTTTTAATACTTATGAATAGGGCTCCAGAAATATCCATAAATATACTGGTCACAAAAAAAAAATTTTACTTAATCATTGTATGTCATCATCATCATGCTTATCAAGGACAAGGCCTAGAGTGGCCTGGTCCGGCCTCAGAAGTCATCGTTGAATCTCTTAAGAGGATGTCCTGGCTTTCTGTTTCCTCTAGTATATATTATATGTAATTATATTAATACCATTTCAATGATTTCAGCAACAAAAGATCTCTAATAGAATTCAAAATAGTTTCACTAGTCAATTCAATTACTAGTCTTCAATAACAAGAAGAACTTGCTCATTTCACTCTCTCGTCTATCAAATTACTCTACAGCTGAGTTTTGAAGAGGAATTATTCTGGCCACAGAAGTCATTGTTAATCTCTTAAAAGAGGACATCCTGGTTTTCCTCTAGTATATATTATCTGTAATTATATTAACACCATTTCAATGATTTCAGCAACATAAGATCTCTAATAGAATTCAAAACAGCTAAATTCAAATTATGTCAATAATTTGCATGTGTTAAACATTTTTTTAATAGTCAATTCAATTACTAGTCTTCAATAACAAGAAAAACTTGATCATTTCACTCTTTCTCATCTATCAAATTACTCTACAGCCTGAGTTTTGGAGAGGAATTATGTAAACAAATGCTTCTTACTATTTTATCTATGCATCTCATATAACGGATCAGTTTCTCTTCATTTGAAATATCTGAAGAAGCATCTAGAAGACTCACGACTGGAGTATTTGATTTCCTTAGCTAATTTTGCTAACTGACATCAGCAGTAACCAACATGTCATTTTGATACTGTTCTACTACTGGGACTATAAGTTTTTGAAAACGGTAAATGGTTTATTGATTTTAGCTTTATAATAACATGAATTAAAAATGTACATAAAGTGTTCAAATATTTTAGAATACGTCTTTCTCTGGAAAGTAGTTAAAGGTGTGTTTTAACCTGGGTAATTTCTTGCTCTATGTTACAGCATGTTTTGTGAAAACTGAACATCTCCACTTTTAAAAAGTCTCAAAAAGTTTATAGTAATCTAGAGTTTGTGTAAGCAGTCCCAGGATAATTTTTATACATTACAGAATGCAACTGATTGAATTCCTTGAGCCCTTTGTCTTGAAAGCACATCTTGATTGTTTTTAGTTGGTGACACAACAGAACTCTTTTCTCTAATGTGGTTAATATTTTCTAGTCCCTTGCTTTGCATTTAGTTTCATTTCATTTATTGTCCATATCAAAGGATGAATTTATATAAATTATCCATAAAAATAATTCAATAAGAAAAACAAATAAACTTATAAAAACCACAGAAAATGGTCTACACTATTAAAAAGTCTTTTCAAAATACATGTTCAAGTACATAATTACACTAAGCTAATTTATGTTGTAAATTGTGAAAATAAGCTTACATCAATACTGCATTACAACTGCATACTGACTTGAGGGCTACAGAGGGTATTGTAGAAATACAGTTAGCAATAAAACAAATAAAAATCAATTTTGTTAATTTTTTTTTGTTTGTTAAATCATATTTCTTATTTTTATAAGAATGGTGTGTAATGCAAAATAAAATGTTGTTTGAGAATACTTGACTATTTATTTTAAATTAATCTATAGATGAAGGGTAGGTTTTAGTTTATAAAAGAGGGTGAGAGATAAAGTGCACTGCTTGTTGTCAGAGATAGGAATTATTTCACATTTTGGAAATAGCAACAAGGTATCTTTGAGAGTATCTCCGTGCAAACTAACTTTTGATAATTGCAACAATCTATGAAGGAATTAACTTATTAAATTAATTGCATCTCTCTCCTAGTCAAAAATAACCTTGTTTATTACATTCACTGGGGGCTGACAATGATGAAATAACTTGATAATGAATGAAATGTTTAAAAATGAAATATATATATATATATATATATATATATACTTGCCCCTGCTGAGTGGGAGAGTGAATTTCTGGAGAACTTATGAAGATATGCTGCAAGAGGTCTTTAGTAGAACCAAAGCAATGGTGAGTGTAAACAACATTTTCATAAGTTTGACATCAATTTGTGTTTTATGGCTAGATTCGACACTTGTACAAAATCATATTAAAGTTATAAAAATCAAGTGGATATTAAATCCAGCATTATTTAAAAGGCAAATGTAGAAACTATGAAAGTTTCATCTGAAATTTGACCAGAGAGCTTACGGGAATACACTCGTTGGCATTTAAGAGTTTCCCTAGCATGGACCACATAGACGACATGATCGCTTGCCCACGTGTCCATATATTTGCCTTTTATTGGTCGATTTTGATAAGGTTTCACTGGCCTGACAGTTGTTTCGAACTGGTTAGTTCTCCTCAGAGATCAGTCAGATACTTAAGTAAAGCCCTCTCTAAAAATTAGGCAATCCCCAGACCACTCCCCACGAGTGACCGAAAGAACGTCCAACTCAGTAACAGGCTCACCCACCACTGAGCAGAACTGCTCATATTCCAGGAAAAAGCATCCACCGACAAAGCCTCACATGGGCAATGCTGGAAAACGCTTTCCCAGGACAAATTGCTCTCTCAGGGCAAATCCCCCCCCCAAAAAAAAAGCTTAAGCCCCCACCACCACCACCAGGAGCTAGACTCAGAAGAAACCTTAAGAGAGCAAAAACTCTCATTCAGTACTAAGGAATTTTAACAATTGACATTTAGAGGTGAAGAAGTGACGGGTTTAGAGGTGAAACAAGATGCTTTTCATATTCCCTGCTATCTGTTAGAGATACAGTGAAGGAAAAATTTTATGAGCAGTTTGCTCGCCCTGAATAGGCATAGAGATTATCTATTGCTACAGGAAATTAAAATGGCTTTTGGTCTTTTATGTTTGAATAGATCCGTTGCATCATAGATCACAGATCAAGGGAGTGTATGGACATTTTTAGGAAAAACTTTGTTGTTAAACATTGTTGGAAAGAGAAGATATGAGGAATATTTGCATTTCAATGAAGTTGATTGTCTCTGATGAACCATGTAGCAATTAGAATCATTCGTAAGCACTTGTTTTGTACATGTTGCAATTTGAGAATATTAGTATTGGAGGTATGGCTCCAGGTTGGAGAAGCATAAGTGATTATGGGACGAATCGTCAGCTGGAATAAGAGCAATTTGATTCTGATAATTAGCTTGCTGTTCCTGTTAATTCGAGGGGTAGATCTGGGAGATGGCTTTAGATGCCTTGGCACACGTAGTCTTGGTTGTGCTGGTTAAAAGTTAATTTTTTGTCAAGCACTACACCAAGGTATTTTGTTTCTGTCTGCCAGGGAATTTTAGTATTGAACAGTAAGACGTCTCCTGCAGGAGATATCAATCTTTTCCTGAAGAGAATGGCTGAGCTCTTTTGGGGATTTACTTGTAGTCTCCATTTGGAAAACCATTTCTCCAATTTTAGAAGGTTTTCTTGAAGTTTTTTAGTAACAAGGTGTGGCCAAAGAGATCTGGCTAATAATGCAGTATCATCTGCATATAGGACCATGATGGACATTGGGATGTGCAGAATGGCTGACATGTATATAGAGAACAGTAATGGAGCCAGTAAGGAACCTTGCAGAACTCTGGCCAAGATCAGTTCACATAGACGTAGAAAAGGCAGAAGCCATAGCAAAAAATTTAGAAGAGCAGTTCAAACCTTCATATGAAAACTTAAACTTCAATCACTTGTATAAAATTCACAGACAGGTCAGACACTCATTAAAAATCCCTGATACTGGTGGTGACCATATTGCACCCACATCACCTGCTGAAATATATGATATCATAAAAAATTTAAAGAACAAAAAAGCTCCTGATCCAGATGGCATCACAAATAAAGTGATCAAGCTGCTGCCCCGAAAAGCTGTAGTGCACCTGACCATAATAATAAATGCAATCTTAAGGTTTCACTATTTTTTATTTTTTTGGAAACTGGCTGATGTAATCCCAATACATAAGCCAGGCAAGGACCCACACCTGCCTCAAAATTATCATCCCATCAGTCTCATCTTCAACTTCGGTAAAATTGCAGAGAAAGTCATCCTCTTGTGACTTAGAGCTTCAGTTAATGAACTAAACATCCTACCAAAAGAACAATTTGGTTTTTGGCAATACCATAGTACTATTCAACAAATCCTCAGAATAGTTGAATATATCACCACCAGCTACAACTGGCATCAATACACTGGAGCTGTTTTTCTTGATTTTCTTAACCAAAGCATTTGACAAAATTTGGCACTTTGGACTGCTACATAAACTTATCTCAGCCAGTATCTCATTGAAAATGGTACACCTAATTAGATCATATCTATAGAATAGAAGCATGCATGAATAGAAGTAGTCCCCATATAGAGTGATCAGTACATGAAATAGAGGCTAACTTTTCTTCCCACAGTTGGTCACTGTGGACTTTGAGCGCATCTCTCACTTCACCATTTAGTCTGTTAAGAACTTTTTTATCTTATGGTGCATGGATGTTGTGGAATCTCTTTCTTGCTTTGTTTTTTTTTTTCTCTGATCAGGTTCATAATGTCTTCTAGCAGATGACCAGGCTTGGGGACAGTTTTGGAGGAGGTGACTGCTTATAGCTGAGTTAATTTGTTGGGTGAGACTTGACCGCAGTTTCGACATCTTCTTTTCAACTTATATGAGGAGCAGAACCCGATGTCGTCCAGAAATATTTTTGATATTTCTCCCAAGATATAAATGAGTGAGAGGGAAGAGACAGATTATGTTGTTTTCCCAGTTGGAGTAGAACTATGTTGTGATCAGATGTCAGCTCATTCAATGATTTTAGGCCGTACCGGAATTTGATATTTTGCAGGATAGCTATATCCAGGATGTCAGCGGTGCCGACGTACTGTGAGGGGTTGGTTCAGAGGGGCCTGCCACAACTGCAGAATTCAGCTTGCGTAGCTGAAGAGAATTTTGCCATTCTTGCTGGTGGTTTTACAATTTCATGCAGGATGTTTCGAATTTAGATCTCTGGCAATAATGATTTGTTGTTCTCTAGTGCCCAGGATGCCATTTAGATCTGTATGTAGTAAAGTTTTTAATGGCGGGCTGTAGGCCGCATAGATTTTCAGTCTGCCAGCCGAGCTTGTGAAAACCTCAACGCCTGTGACCTCAGGGTTAGAGGTTGGAGGGGTGTTTACAGAATTGTTTCATATAATTTTTAATAAAGATGGCCATGCCGCCACCTCTGTAGGTTAGCCTGTCTGTTCTGTATGAGTGATATCCCTAATTTTAGGGGTGCCCGGGGTCTTCGATGTGTCTCACTTATTAGAACAATATCTGGCTGATATCTCTGAGTAAAGCCTTCGAGCTCTAAAATTTTGTTTCTGAGGCAATTTGCATTCCATGCAACGATCTGTAGAGAAGCTGGAATTAGTTTATTTCTATTCATCTATAAGTGCTGTGAGGATGGCTTGTGTTTCACGTAGTAATCTTTTCATGGAGGTTACTGAATGGTTAGACATGCTGAAGTAGCATGTTTGCTAGAGAGGCAGTAATAACAGCGGTCAAGTTTGTAGGCGCTGCTGACTGATTCTGTTCTTGTGTTGACTTGTTGGAACAGGCCACATCTGCATAGGTTCTTGTCTGCCATTGGTGGTCTCTTTGCTCGAAGGCCTCTGATTATGGCCAATGAGTCTCGGGCTGTGGTGCAGGAGCCTCTGATATTCATGTACTAGAGGAGAAAGACTGTTTGGCTGTCTCCGATCGTCTGTTCTTTGGGTGTTGAATACATCCCCTGTAATTGGTCGAGTGAGGGCCACTGCAGTTGGCACATTTAGCTGGGGGGGGGGGGGTTGGCTTGGTGCAATTAAGGCATCTGAACTCTGCTCGGCACAGTTTCTGAGCATGACCAAATTTCTGCCATCTGTGGCACTGTCCTGTTGAAGCCCTTTTCCTAAGAGGTTCAGGACTGATCTTAAGTCCACAGATCGATGTCAACTCATATATGTTTTTGTAGGCCTGATGGATTTCAACCAAGACCAGAGGCATCGAGCTCTTGTCAGCTTTGATCATTCTGCTGACCTTGATGGGTGGTGGGTCTTGATAGAGGAGATCAGCAGCAATTTCATCTGTAGATATGTCCTCAGAAATACCTCGACGAACTACCTTCAGGTTTTTTCTCTGAGCTGAGGGAGAAGGTGTGATATTGTGCACCTTGCAAGTCTAACTCTTTGGTCAATCTTCTGTAATCCATTACAGTGGCAGGCTGAATCTTAATGCCATCATTACATTTTTGGCCGTTTTGTATGATATTTGCAGATCGGACATGGTGGTCCTTATGGATGTCCATCTGCGCTTTTCACGGAGAATGATCGGGGGTACCGTCTCTTTGGGAGAGGCACGGGAGTCCAAGATGGGACCATCTTCATCCATTCCATTGTCCTTGGGTGGCTCTATGGTTGTTGTTTTGTGCTTCTTGCATGCACGGCCCTCTTCAAAATCTGTGGGAGTGGAGACCACTAAATCCAGCCTCTCTTCCATTTGGGCAGTGTCTTCGCCCTCATCATCTTCTCCAGACAAGGAGTAAAAGTTAAGGATGCCAGGCCACTCTTGTTCAAATTTTTTTATAAGTTTTTTGAAAATGCTGAGTGCCTGGCTTTTGTCGAGCGATTCTATGTAAGCTTCATCTTCCTTCCTGCTCATGGCAATGACAGCACTATTCCTTGCAACTGATAAAATCCCGCAGGTCTAGGGACCTGCCAGCAAAAATTCTGTAGACTGAGGTTATCTACTAGCAATGTTTGTGAGAAAGAAAGCAATAACAAACCAGTGTCTTTTTCGTAAGCAAGCTCTCGTCAGTGCGTAAAGTATTTACTAAAATAAAGAGCCAAAAGGCTTCAGTTCGGCGATGCAAAATTATATAAATCAAGTGGACATTAAATCAAGCATTATTTCAAAGCTGAATGTAGAAACTATGAAAGTTTCATACGAAATTTGACCAGAGAGCTTATGGGAATACACTCACTGGCATTTGCGAGTGGCTCTAGTGCGGACCTTATAGGAGGCATGAACGCTTTCCAATACTCTATGCACCGACCGAGAGTTCGCTTACGAAAAATACACCTCTCCAACACTTCGAGTTCCTTAATACTGAATGAGAGTTTTTGCTCTCTTAAGGTTTCTGCCTGGTCTCTGACGACAACCAACCAGTGGAAACAACTGTCAGGCCAGTGAAACCTTATCAAAATGGACCAATAGAAAGCAAATACATGACCTGCGCTAGGGCAACTCATAAATGCCGACAAGTGTATTCCCATAAGTTCTCTGGACAAATTTCATACGAAACTTTCATAGTTTCTACATTCGGCTTTGAAATAATGCTGGATTTAATATCCACTTGATTTATATAATTTTGCATTGCCGAACTGAAGCCTTTTGGCTCTTTATTTTAGTAAATACTTTACGCACTGACGAGAGCTTGCTTACGAAAAAGACACTGGTTTGTTATTGCTTTCTTTCTCACAAACATTGCTAGGTTTTGCATTGCTGGTTTTGCAAAGGGCAGATTGCGACCCACTGATGGGTCGCAATCTGCCCTTTGCAAAACTCGCCACTAACCATTTCCAACTACAATCTAATGCTCATTTCTACTCATGTGAAACAGCACTCACACAGCCACTATGATTGATTCGTTGGGTGTCATATTATTTCAATTTTCTGACCCAAGAAATTATATTCTTGTTTAATCCTTTATCCAAGTTTAAGCAAACAAAGTTTGCATGCTTATTTGCTTATACTTGAACCAAAAATTAAACAAGAATATTAATTTATTCATAAGAATAATTTGTTTTGAAAACAAGTAAAAGACCTTTCTATAATTTGTATTAAATGCATCACTCAAACAATTCTTTCCATTTTATTCACTAGCATTTCTTATCCCTTATTTAAACCTTTATTCTCCAAAATAGTATACCATAAGAAGAAGAAAAGTGGTGGTGGGGGGGGGTGTATATTTACTGCTTTCACACACTCCAAGTGGTTTAAAACTCTTAAATTCAAAATAAGCACTAGAACTCAACTCTTAAATTAGTAAACTGTGCACAAAGGTTCGCATCCTAGGATATCTCACATGCAGCTTAACATCTTAAATGCCCATTTTAAACTCATTACACCTATTAATAAAATGAGTTGTCACTCTTTTTTTATCCAAAATAAAAATCTTTAATTTACAAAAGGCATAAAATCACCAGTATATTCTTCAACAAAACTTAAATGTGTGCACAACTTCCTTTCAATTTACATAAACCAACAGTTATTATCCTACACGGGTAAAACTCCTGGAACCTTAGTCTCTTGCCTCCTACAGAACTTTTATTCTTTTTTTGAATTCACACAGGAGGAAGACTAACAACAAAAAAATAATAATAATAAATAACTACTCTCTATATGACAGCGACAACAGTCAAATTCTTCTTGTATCCTAAAATCACAGAATACAGAAGGAAACATATCTTGGGGTCATCCAATGCACTTTTATAACTTCACTTTTTATATGAAACAGCAAGCTCCACTGAATAAACAAACTATAGCAGCATCACTTTGGAATGAATTAACCTTATATATGAAAGTCTCAACACTCTTTTTAAAACCTTATCAACAGTTTTAGTACTTAAGCAACTCTGCCTTCTAAAAAAAGCTTCTAAAGAAATAGCTAAAACAACGTCTACAATTAGAAATCACTTATCAGACTAAGAATCATAAATAAAACAACTTTACTGGGCCCATTTCTGTCAAGAAATCAAGTTCCTTTTCAGCTTTAACTAAAATAAATCCTATATGGATTAATGACTATAAAAAACTTCACACTTATCTCTTTATACAAAAATATCATCTCTCAGGTTTCTGTTTCTAACTTTTCTTATAAACTGTGTCCAGTTTTCCTATACTGAAGATACAAACTCCCTGGTTAGCCGGGTGGTTAGCGTATCTGCTCTCCAGCTAAGAGGCTGCGGATTCTAATCCCGCCAAGGGCATGGATGTTTATAATTATCCTGCTAACCAATTACCATATGTACTGCTGTTACCTGTTTCCAGGCGCAGTATGACCCTTGATGTCTTTGCACCATAAAAAAAATCAAATCAAATTAAACCATCGCTTTCTCCTTCCATAAGAAAGCTTCTGATGAAATAACTAACACAACATCCACAGTTATCTGTTTTTCTTAGTTCGATAACATTCTTTTCACTACTGCAAATGCTCAGAGATGCAACTTAGAAACTTCTGCCCAAGTCCAACATCATGTGCCGCCTTTACTGCTTTCCAGTGTTGGGCTTGAAATGACAAAATTCCTTCTCTGCAGTGCAGAAAAGTTTACTTAATTACAATTTCACAATGAAATAGCAAAAAATTATAACAGTTCTTCACTTCACAATCTTCTCACACTCAAGTAAGCTCATTTAATTATTCATGCAATGTGAATTACAGCAATAACTTCGCTTTCCTGGTTATTGATATTTCATAAACAATGTTTATTTACAACGTCACAAAAGATACCTCATACAAAACTACAGGAAAACATCACTTAATGCGATTAATTAATCCATCCATTAATGTGTGCTAAGCAAAATCGCGTTAATCGAATACGATAAACAATAGGAATAATTATAATTCATCCATCAGTTAGCGTAAATTTGGAAGAAAAAAAATACAGTATAAGCTATATTAGAGGATAAAATCACATCAAAGTTAATAAAAATCAATTGCTTACATTTTTATTTAATGTCTAAACATTTGATTGAGCTACCTTTTTACAAAAAAATTAAGTAAAGATGTTTGAATAGTGCTCGACTTTGTCATCTTGTCATGCAATATGCAATAGCTGGCGATCACTTTATCACGATTTTGGCAGACTTTGAAGCTTCATTCCATATCAGGATCAGCGTCAAACAAAATTTCCTTAGCTTATGATTGAAAACGAACTCAAGTTCTTTTGCAGTTAGCTTCTTAATGGTAATATTCTCTTCTTGTTCACACTCCTTATCTTCTTCTTCACATGTACGCTGTTCTTCTAGTTGAAGGAGATCATTCTCACTTAACTGTTCTGTCTGGGAATTGAGCAAGTTTCTCAAATATTCCATTATCCAGTTCATTAAATCCAATTTTTTTTTTTTTTTTTTCAATTGTGTGGATTTCTTCAATAATGTTAGATCTTGGATTTTGTGCACGATAAATTAACATAAGCTTGAGTTTAAAGTTGCCTTCTGCATTTCCTCCTAATAAAAGCGTATGACGATCTTTAGATACTTTGTATCCTGGTTGAGATGCTTCAATTTTAGGTAGGAATGTTTTTGTTGGCATCTGCTTCCAAAAGAGACCAGTTTCTTCAACATTGAATATTTGCTGATCGTCATAATCACCCTCCTGAACTTTCCTTTGCAATTCTTCAGGAAACTTGGCCACAGAACCTCGAAGTAAAGCTTTCACATTCCTCATGAAATTTGGTTTCTTTCAATGAAGTAAAATATTGAGAGCTTTTGCCTGAATATTTCTTGTACTTAAGAGGTATTCTTTGGTTATAATCCTCAATCCAGAGTGATAGAAGATGCTCCATCTCGATCATTAAATGGCTTCTATTTCGGGTGATCCGCATGCTTAAAGAAGCAGTAGCAACTTTTCCTTGTTCTTTGTATTATTATTATTATTATTATGTGACACCTGTGGGGAGTCTAAAGACTCATCGAGGGAGGGTACCCGACTCTCCAGCTCTGTCCCACCAAATCAATACAACTATTCCACCACCATTAGTATTTTCACGGAAAATCACAAACATCCATGCCCACAGCGGGATTCGAACCTGCAGCCTTTCAGCTGGAGAGCGTGTATGCTAACCACTCCACCAACCATTCTTTGCACTTATGTAATATAGTCCAAACTGTAGACTCGCTATATTCCAGGTCTCGCACAATCATTGTATTACTAGCATCATTTTCATGTTTTCTTAATGACTTCCACGTGTGGACAGACTTATGTGTTCGTCGAACATGTTGTTTATTATTTTAACGGTATAATAGAACAATATCAGCATCAAGTTAATAAATTAATTATTTACTTAGTTTCTGTGTTCTATTATACCGTTAAAATAATAAACAACATTAATGACTTCCAGCTTTTCCGGTTGCTGCAGATTGCCGACAAAAAATTTCGCATAATGTAAAAAGTTGCGTTACCTGATTAATCACTCGCTTAAAGCGGAAATAGTATTTCACTCAATCGCGCTAATTGATTATTGCGCATATCGTATTCACGTTAAGTGAGGTTTCCCTGTATAACTAATCGCAAATATCTAATTTAAATACATTTATTTTAGGACTAAGCAAGATTTCAGTAACTAATAAGAATAACATCGCAAAACGTCTTGATCGTGAAATGCAAAAACAAACGTTTAGCACCTTTACAAATACTGTATTATTAACTTCTTAAATTTCATCCATTTCTATATTTTAAATTTGTGGAATATCTGAATTTTAATACAGATATCCTACAAAGGTAAGCATACTCCAATTAACTTCATCGAAATTTTCAGCTCTCTTTTTTGCTTGTCCAAAGCTTAAAAAGCTGAAAGCAAATTATCAATATATTCAAAACTGATTTTGAACGAGCCAAAAGCAGAAACTTGCACAATAACCAAATGACAGTCAAGCTTTCTGGTTTTTTACCAAAACTATTAGCTTAAATTTTGCACTCAAATGGTTCTATCGCATTATTACCTAATGAAAGAAAAAACTATCTCCTGACCTCTTACTTTTCCTACACTTCTTGCAATGATGATGATCAGGGTAAAGTCCTGCTGACATTTCAAACATGCATTTCAATGGTTCATTGATTTGATTAGACTCCAGACTTGAATCCTATGTCAACTTTATTTCTGTGCTGGAGACAGCTTGCATGAGCCAGTTACTAAAACCAACCATGGTTATAAAGTGTAAAGCAGCACATCTCAATCCACAATGGTTAGTAATATTTGGGCAATAAGCTGGTATATGTGACATAGAAAATCCAGCAATGGCAAGCTTATCTTGGTGCCCTGTGTAGAGATTATTTCCGCTAGCAATTTTACTGGAATATTATTTTTCAACAAACATCCACTCATTTCTAGAAATGCAAAGATTTCATATTTCTAGAATTGTCATGAGCCCATTAAGGGTATTACCCTAGCCCAGGCAAAATTAAAAACAAACTAATAATGGAATTTGTTTATGCTTTTGGGGGGATTTAATTCTCACAAAGAAAAAAAAATCCATTTCGCTTTTTGATTTTTTTTTTTTTAGCTAAATGACTGGTTGTTAAAAATTTACAAGCATACCCTTGCTTGTACCTATCCTCCATCTTGAAAATAGCGCATATTTAACCCAATCCTAAGAAGGATAATAAATCTTTACCATCAATATTATCAATTTCTCTCTCTTCACTTCTTTCTAAAGTAATAAACAATAAACAGCACAGATTCCACCACTGTAGAAGGGTGGTCTGAAAAGTTTGGCCTCGACCATAGATGGCAACACTATTGGCAAGATTTTTTTTTCTAAGTTCGTACATCTGTCATAAGCATCCATGTGAAATTGCAAGTCATTCTATCAAGTAGTTTGTAACCCTTGAAATGGATAAAATTGAGCATCGTGCAGTTATAAAATTCTTTGTAAAAGAAGGTTTAATGCCAAAAGAAATTCATTCGAATTTCATGGGTGCTCTTCTCCTTCGTTTTCGACAATTAAGAAATGGGCTGCCAAAGTTTAAACGTAGCCGCACCAGCCCTGAAGATGATCCATGTGAAGGACGTCCAAAAAGTGTAACACCAGAAATCATTGATCAAGTGCACGATATGGTATTGGATGACCGGCAAGTCAAAGTGCGAGCAATTGCTGAGACTATAGGCATTTCAAAAGAACTTGTAGGATATATTTTGCATAAAGAATTGCAAATGAAAAAGCTTTGCGCAAGATGGGTGCTGCACTTGCTCACAGCAGATCAAAAATGAACTCACATGAAAATCTCTGAACAGTGCGTGGAGCGTTTTAACAAGAATAAAACTGATTTTGTGCTTTGATTTATTACTATGGATCAAACTTCGATTCACCATTACACACCAGAATCCAAACAGCAGTCAAAGCAGTGGACAGAAGCTGACTTTCAGCACCAAAAAAGACAATGTCGGTTCCATCAGCAGGAAAGGTCATGGCATTTGGGATGCTAAAGGCATTTTGTTTATTAATTATCTTGAAAAGAGTAAAACAATAACCGGAGAATTTTTAACCAGACTAGATGAAAAAAATTCGTGAGAAAAGACCCGGTTTGCAGAAGAAAAAATCATCTTTCATTTTTCAGGACAATGTACCTGCCCACAAAGGTGTTTTGGCAATGGGAAAATTAAGGGATCTGCACTATGAATTGTTGGAACATCCACCCTATTCCCCAGATTTGGCTCCCTCTGACTTCTATCTCTTCTCAAAACTAAAACTCTTCCTCGCTGGTCAGGTCAAAAATAAATAATCTTTGAATCAAGAGGTGATTGCAGCTGTAAAGGGGTATTTTGCAGATCTTACTGAGAATCACTACAGGGACAGGATAATGGCACTACAATATTGCTGGAATAAATGTATTAGTCTTAAGGAAGATTATGTTGAAAAATAAAATTAATTTTGAAATGATAAATTCGTATTTTCATTGTTAGGCCGAGAACTTCTCAGACCACCCTTGTAGATCAACAAGAAACCTTTTTGCTTTTGTTACCTTTTGGAGAAATACCATAGAAAAGTATGGTGAGTCTCAAGCAGCTCTTGATGTCTCTAAGGTATCTCAATCTGTTTGGCACAAAAATTCCCATCATATGGTGTCTGTTTTGTGACTTTCAGAAATATATGTTTTGCTCTCTTTTTAGATGAAACCTATCTACAAAGTCGATGAATCCTTATCCCTAAACTTTGCAACTACTGTTGGGGTTCAACAATGTTTCTTTTCTTTTGTCTACAATTTTATTCTGTACAGCAATCCTAATGGTTTTTCTGATGATGGTACAAGTGAACTCCAACTTACAAACATAACGCATTCTTGGAAGTGTGTTCATAAGTTGAATGTTTTTTTTTTCATAAGGTACTGTTAAGCATGATAATGTGTCTGAAATAAATCACTTTAATACAATATTATATAACTGAAGAATTCAAAAATAATTTACTCTAAACGATCTATTAGACTAATTAATTAACTAATATGGTGACTTTTTTGGTTCCTTCATCGAAAGAAATAAAGTACAATACACATAATAAATGTTAATAATTGACAATACAAGGTCAATTTTGTATTCGTTAATTAATTATGTATCTTTACAATATGAGTTTATTATAAAAAGACATCATTTGAAAAATAATCAATTTTTTCATTTCTTCATCCATTTGTATTTAGCAGGTCAATTCTCTATTGATGCCTTTGCAGTATAGGTAAACTAGATTTTTTTTTTTTTTTTTAAATTCTGAATCCAAATTGTAAAACAGTTTCATTTCGGAGAAGGCATTCCTCAGAATTGAGGTAGATGGAATGAAAGATGGCTGGGAGCAGCAGGTTCGGTGAGCATACAGTTCCATTGTAAAGGGATAATAAGCAGCTGTTGCTGAAGTTCTTATCAATCTGACAGAAATAGGAGGCATGATGTATGCTAATTCTGCTGAACAGTTGCCATGGAAATATCTGCAAAAGAGACAATGCAGACACTGATCTATGAGAAAGTGGCTGAAGAGAGTGTAAGAGATGTGTCATTAATCAACTGATTAATGAACTTGCCCTTTTCTGAACAGCATCTAGAAATTTTAGGGAGGACTTAGGGGCACCACCCTAAATGAGAGCTGTATTCCAAAGTTGGCCAGATGTGGGATTTTTACAGAATAAATAACTAGTCGGAGGTGCCGTCTTGAATAGAAAAGGATGTCAAGTTTTTTGAAAGCTGATGTGACGCTATAGATGTGATATTATTATGCCAGGAAAGGTTTGGAGTAAGAATCAATCCAAGTAAAGAGATTTGGTTTTGACTGTTGAGCTGGGCATTATCAAAAGTAAGTGGAGATGATCGGAGATCTTTTTGCAAAGAAAACAAATAAAGTGGTGTTTTGAAATCATTGACAAGGTTATTTTCTGATCTCCAAAGTATCCTTAATTAGGGTGAAAATAACCTTATCAATGCTTTCAAAACACCACTTTGTTTGTTTTCTTTGCAAAAAAAGATCTCAGATCATCTCCACCTACTTTTGATAATGCCCAGCTCAACAGTCAAGACCAAATCTCTTTTCTTGGATTGACTCTTACTCCAAACCTTTCCAAAAGAGCTAATTGGCAACACTAATATGCAAATCTAGATCCACAAGAGATCTCCTGGCTTATATAACATACCTCTGGACTTATTCCATGGAAAGGTTTGGAAAAGCCTGTGCCATTGCACTTGCATCTCCAAGGCTTTTAATAGGGTCTGGCATTGAGGATTTCTGAACAAATTCCCATCATATGGACTACCTTTGTCCTTCTGAAATTGGATTGTCAGTTTTCTCTCAGATGTGTAATGGTATGTAATTTTCTCTCTTCTGATTTTCTTGTTAATGCAGATGTCCCTTAGGGTTCCATCATTTAACCCACTCTTCCTGATTTATATAAACGATCTGCTCTCTCTCTTTCAAATCCTATTCATAGTTTTGATAATGATAGCACTTTCCACTTGTCCGACTTATATGACAAGCCTTGCAGTGCTGAAACATCTCAAACATCTCAAACATCTCAATGCTTTCAAAACACCACTTTGTTTGTTTTCTTTGCAAAAAAAGATCTCAGATCATCTCCACCTACTTTTGATAATGCCCAGCTCAACAGTCAAGACCAAATCTCTTTTCTTGGATTGACTCTTACTCCAAACCTTTCCTGGCATAATACTATTGTGGAGATTAGGGCATCACCCTAAATCAGAGCGGTATTCCAAGGTTGGCCAGATGTGGGATTTTTACAAAATAAATAACTAGTCGGAGGTGCCATCTTGAGTAGAAAAGGATGTCAAGTTCTTTGGAAGCTGATGATGCTATAGATGCGATATTATTATGCCAGGAAAGGTTTGGAGTAAGAGTCAATCCAAGAAAAGAGATTTGGTCTTTACTATTAAGCTGGGCATTATCAAAAGTAAGTGGAGATGATCGGAGATCTTTTTGCAAAGAAAACAAACAAAGTGGTGTTTTGAAAGCATTGACAAGGTTATTTTCACCCTAATTAAGGATACTGTGGAGATCAGTGTTCAGGACACTTATTACAGATGATCTTGAAGGTTTGAGATGTTTCAGCACTGCAAGGTTTGTCATATAAGTCGGACAAGTGGAAAGTGCTATCATTATCAAAACTATGAATAGGATTTGAAAGAGAGAGAGCAGATCGTTTATATAAATCAGGAAGAGTGGGTTAAATGATGGAACCCTAAGGGACATCTGCATTAACAAGAAAATCAGAAGAGAGAAAATTACATACCATTACACATCTGAGAGAAAACTGACAATCCAATTTCAGAAGGACAAAGGTAGTCCATATGATGGGAATTTGTTCAGAAATCCTCAATGCCAGACCCTATTAAAAGCCTTGGAGATGCAAGTGCAATGGCACAGGCTTTTCCAAACCTTTCCATGGAATAAGTCCAGAGGTATGTTATATAAGCCAGGAGATCTCTTGTGGATCTAGATTTGCATATTAGTGTTGCCAATTAGCTCTTTTGGAGCTAAATTGGCAACAATTTAGTATGCTTTTTTTTTCTTCCCTAGCTCCAAAAATTTTAATCTAGCACCTAGGTATGTTATATCTAAAATCTAGCTCCTTCAGAACTAGTTTCAGCTCTTTTGAGTTGTTTTTATAACTTACTGTTAAAGAAATTGTTTTGAAAGTTTTCCAGATGTTCGTAATTAATAAGGAATTGTATTGTACGTTTGGTGCGAGCATCATACATGTTTCAAATGCATGATGACGTCAGTCAGTCACGTGGCCCAAACAGTCTACCATTTTTCACCTTAAAATTGATAGCACCACTACAAGTTAGTCTTTGCACAGTGTTCTGGTTGGTAGTTACGATAGCGAGTGGGAAGTTTTCGAAGACTGATCATAATTCGTTGCAGAAAAGAGTTGTATACCCTTCTTCAAAAATGACAAAGAGAAAAATAAAGCTTACAAGCAAAAATTTAGAAGGGAGTGGTTGTAAATAGGAATATTTAGTAAGTGGTTGTGTGAAGTTCCTGGTGACGCTACAAAAGGCCACTGTAAGTTTTTGCAGATGTGAAACATCTGCAAAACTTCCAGTGGCCTTTTGTAGCGTTAAACTAAGAAACATCTTGCTGCAGTTCCATATAAGGCTGTTCCTATTAGAAATATGCTTGTGAAAAAGTCTGATGAGACCGCGAACTTTGAAGGTAGGTTAGCATTATTTCTTTGTTGTCACTCATCATTCAACAGTTGCAATCATCTAGTAGATCTTTGCAAAAATATTATCCCAGACAGTCAAATTATTCCAAAGGTAAAAATGCACCGAACTAAGTGCTCTGCAATTGTAAAGAATATTCTAAGTGAGTATTTTGAAGAAGATCTAATTGTGGACATTGAAGATGAAAATTTCAGCTTGCTAATAGACGAATCAAATGATATCACAGTGAATAAGATTTTAGGAATGGCCATTTATTATAGCAAGAAATTCAACAAAATTATGCATACATTGCTGAGCATGGTGTTTCTAGAAAAGTGTGGTATTGTGGCTGAACTGAAAAAAGAGCTCTTGACCAAGAAACTGGACATTAAAAATCTCATTGCAATTGGTACAGACAACGCCAGTGTTATGGTTGGTGTCAATAATGGCGTTTATGAACTACTGAATATATTCCCTCCTTAATTTTAATTAGATGTGTATGCCATTCATTACAACTGGCAATGTCTCACACTTGTGCAGAATCTCTCCCAAGAAAATTAGAATTTTTAGTTGCTGAAACGTATAAGTGGTTTTCACATTCTTCTTCAAGACAAGCAGCATACAAAGAGCTGTATCAAACTATCAACGAAAATGATGCTCCTCTGAAAATTATAAGCAATTGTGCAACAAGGTGGCTCTCCATTGAACATGCAGTAGACAGAATTCTCTCAAAGTGGTTGGAATTAAAAAGTCACTTCGAAGTCGTGAGTGTGACTGAGAAATGTTACAAAGCTCAAATTTTGTGGGAGATGTACAAAGATGAAAGGAATCTGTTGTACCTTTTATTTTTGCATCCTGTTCTAGTTCAAGTTTAGCAAGCTAACAAAATTTTCGAATCTAACAGTGCAGATAAGATGATATTATTTGAAGACCTTTCTCATTTGATTCGTTCTATTGCTAATATGTTAGTGCTGCCATCATCCACAGTCGACCCTCTAGAGTCAGAGATTGATGACTATTTGGATCCCAATCCAAATCTTGGTATTAATAAGGAATTGTATTGTACGTTTGGTGCGAGTATCGTACATGTTTCAAATGCATGATGATGTCAGTCAGTCAGTCACGTGGCCCAAACAGCCTACCATTTTTCACCTTAAAATTGATAGCACCACTACAAGTTAGTCTTTGCACAGTGTTCTGGTTGGTAATTACGATAGCGAGTGGGAAGTTTTCAAAGACTGATCGTAATTCGTTGCAGAAAAGAGTTGTATACCCTTCTTCAAAAATTATAAAGAGAAAAATAAAGCTTACAAGCAAAAATTCAGATTTGAAAGAAAAATTTCAGAGTTGATGATACAAAAGAAAATAATGCAAAATGATAAGCAAAATCTTAGAAGTAGAGCAAGACAGTTTCTTCTTGGTCTCTTCAAACAGCTTAAGCAAAGGTTGCCTGAAAACTTGAATATTTTAAGAATGATCTCTTCTTTTTCTGTTGACAATACCCTAAAACATATAAAAGAACCTATTACTCCCATCTTAGAAATAATGCTGAAAACAGAAAAAGATGTTGCTGCTGCTGAATACCAGTACAATACTATCCACTTAAATCTAAAGAAGACTGTTGGTTACGAAAATCACTAAATCTCTCTTCAAACTCACTTTGCAACACGGCTAATTTTGTAGCGTATGCATCAAGAGACGAACATTTGGACTCAGCGAGAAGCTGAAAATGAGTTAAGTCTTTTTTTGCGAGTTGTGCGTCCAAAGTTTGAGCTTGACCACAAAAGCTTTAATGTGATCAAACAGAGCATACTTAAGTTGATCTTTGGATTGTAGCTGAGTATTTAGGTCATTCATATGCAACGAGATGTCGGTCACAAAGGTCAAGTCTGTCATCCACCATAGCAGGGTCACCATCAGTTACCAGACCCTCGAGGTTGGTTAAGCTAAGGTCAAAACGCTGAAGTATTTTCTTGGCTGCTTCAAGAATATCAGTGTCTTTCGTCATTCCCTTCATAGGCATGAACGCTAGCAGTTCTTCTGTCATATTGAATTGTTGATCAATGCCACAGACAAAGATAGCCAGTTGTGCTGTATCCTTCACATCTGTGCTCTCATCTAAAGCAAGTGAATATGACAATAATTCGGACGACCGTTTTTTTAAAGTTCCTTCAATGTCATTGACAAGTTCTTCGACATGTCGTGCTACAGTTACCCCAGACAAACTCGGTTTTTTTAAACACATCCTTATTATTTGGGCACAGCATATCCCCAGTGGCAATGAGACACGCTTTAGCAATTTCGCCATTCAAGAAGCCTTTTGATTTTTTAGCAATTTTTTCAGTTATTACATAACTTACTTTGATGCACACTTCACTCTCTTCACTCTGCCTTTTAAATGTACCCTGTTGGCATTTTAAATCAATTTGGAGATGGTTCACTTTGTCCACACGAAGCCGCCCTTGGTGGTCAAAATTGGACGCATGCTTTTCTCATAGTGTCATTTTATATTGTATTCTTTTGATACTGACACTGACTCATGACAAATTAAACACACTGTCTTATCGTCGATCAGCACAAAAAAGAACAATTTTTCATTAAAAACCCAACAAGAATCACTTGATTTATGCTTTTTACTCGTAGGCACCATAGTGATGGAAGGGGAACCCAAAAAATGATCCAAAATGGCCATGCAACAGTTATTATCCACTGAATATGTCTCATACTAATGAAAAAAGTCTGGCAATATAAAACCACAACAGGCTATGGCTGACACGACAAACCTGAGTGCTTATACACGAATATCACACTGTTCACAACTGACTGGCTGACTATGGATGAGATCCTCTTGTATTTATATGAAAATAACGAAGTATCAAGAACCTTCGAGATGTATCTGGAAGGCACTAGACAGCGCACTTGAATGAACTACTGCTTCAGCCATCTACCTGTGACATTAGTACTAGTAATTAAGTACCGCTTGGCATTGGTATATGGCTGAAGAAGCATATTTATTTAACATTTATTTTTATAGGATTTTATGTAAAGTATCAAATGCACAGCATTCTTTGTGAATCTGGAAAGCATCTTAAAATTCTAAATACCACAGAATAGCTTAATGGCCTGCGGGCTTCATCGAAATTAATTTTTATTTAATTGTGTTTTAATGTTAAGTAGTTATTTTTTTCAAAATGGCCGGTAGGCCACAGCAAAGAGTTCTACATGCCACAGGTGGCCCACAGGCCATGCGTTGAAGACCCCTGATCTAGAAGGTTGTTTTCACTATCAGTTAATTAATGACCACCAATATGGATTCTGCTATTCTCGTTCTACAGAAAACCTCCCCATAAATTTTACCCAACTTTGGATACAAATATGCCATGGAAATATTTGTAGGAAACTCATGTGGTTGCTTGTAATATTTCCAAGGCATCTTACCAAGCTAATATTGCCATCTCTTTCCTACCCTCTATGAATGGATGGGCAGCTTCCTCTTTTGTCATTCAGTGCATGTTATAGTGGATGACTCCCTCGTCTTGTTTACTCTCATTAATGTCAATCCTATTCATAGCTCTGCTGATGACAGTATACTCCATCCCCATCTGTAACTCACAAAACCTTGTAGTGATCAGGTGATTCAAGATTCAAGATATTCTATGGCCAATACCTTAAACACTGATCTTTTAGCCATTCTTTTAGCAGGGTGAAGATAATTTAGTAAATTTTAATGTTACAAAAGCATAATCCTACCTTGTTTCCCATAAGAAAAACTATGCTTCACTTTCCCCATGTTTGATAATTCTCTGATCACCATCAAGATCAGTTTTCTGTTCTTGGCTTGACTTTCACATCTATCATATCCTAGCAGAAGCACATCACGTTCATAGTCTTTTTAGGTAACAAAATGCTTGGTACTCTTTTTTTTTATTCTAAACAGCGCTTCTGTTTTGCTCATCACTTTATAAATCCCAAAGCCATCCAACATTAGAATATTGTTTTCACATTTGGGAAGGGGCATACCAAAAAACTTCTTCAAAATACTTGAATGTAACCAGTAGACAGCTATTAACTTAATAGATCTCTCAGTGGCTCCCTCCAACTGCTTTCCCATAGACATACTGTTTCTGCATGATGTATTTTCTATACGTATTTCCATGGATACTGCTCAACTGAACTGGCCACCACTGTTCCTCTAATCATGTATGAACATGGCAGCTACTGATTAGCATCCATATATTTGTAGACGTGTGGAGTGAGTTTGATGGGTGAAAGGACTTATACAAGATGGATGGATTGCATCTGAATGGATTCGGTGTGTGGAGACTGGAAAAAATGTTGCTGAATGAAGTGAAAGTGGATGTGCAGAATCAGAGAAACTAGAGCTGTTAAAGGGGGGGGGGTGCATATGCAGATATCAGTGAGGCAGTTGAGTGTAAGAATGTGAATAATATGCCTGCACTAGTACGAAGGACAACAAATCAGACTGGATAGTTAGTATAAGGCATCAAGATAGGGGTGGGACTAACAGGCTTCTGCACTTCATGTATACTAATGCCAGGAGTATTAGAAACACGAAGGAAGAATTTTTGGCCTTGGTTGGCTCTTCCTGGCCACAGGTTATTAGCATTAGTGAGACATGGTTGACAGAAGATGATATAGCTAGTGGGATAGAATGTGAAGGGTATAGTGTGTTCAGGAGGGACAGAGAAAAAAAAATGGTGGGAGGAGTGTTATTGATGATAGCTGATGAACTGCAGCCAAGGAGAATTGAAGTTGAACTGCAGGATAGTGAAGAGAGCATATTTGAGGCTATTTGGTGTGAGATTGAGACAAGCAGAAGAAAATATACAGTTGGGTGCTGCTATAGACCAGGTGATGGAATAGATGGTGGAGATAGTATGCATAGACAAATAGATGCAATGAGTGGAAGGAAAGTAATTATTATGGGGGATTTCAACTATGGTAACATTGATTGGAAGGAGGAGAGGACAGATGGGAGGAAGGAATTGAATTTTATGCAGTTATTAAGGAATAACAACCTGAGACAGCACGCAATGGAATATACTAGGGGTTCGAGAGTGCTTGACCTAGTAATTACAGCTGAGAATTTGACTGTATTGAATATGACCACGTTGCCACTAATTGGTGAGAGTGATCATAAGATCTAGACCTGGGAGGTGGCTAAATGCGTGGAATCTTGAATTAAAACAGGGTACATGTGGAATTATCGGGCTGGTAAGTATGACAAGCTTAGGAGATTGCTTGGTTCAGTGTCATGGCATGTAAAACTGCAAGGTTGATAGTGCATGGGAAGTGGTAAAGGAGTGTTTGAAGGAGATAATGGCTAACTATATATATACCTAGAGTCCGGATAGTAAATCAAGTAGGGGTTAAATGGATGTTAAATGTAGGGGTTAAATGGTTAAATTAACATTAAGCTTGAGCTGCAAAAAAAAAGAAACAACTGTGGAGGGAATTTAAGGAGAAAGATGACATGCAAGCACACAAACAGTATAAAGCACAGGCCAGAAGGGTAACGAGTGTGGTAAGGAAAGCAAAAGCTGATTATGAAAGGAAATTAGTCACGCAAGCTAAAGAGAATCCCAAACAGTCTTTTCGATATGCTGCAAGTAAAAGAAAAAAAGTATATGGCAGAATGATTATTTTAAGGAATGCCGATGGTAGGGAGGTAACTGAATTAGTTGATATAGTGGAATTACTGAGAGAGTACTTTGCAAGAGTATATCATTCAGGTGGTAATATCGCAGGAATAAAAGATCCAACAGGTTATACAGTATACAGGAATTGAGGTGAATAGTATATTACAAAACCTTAATGTGAATACATCTGTGAGTTTAGATGGTATACCAGTTCGGGTCTTATGTGAAGCCGCAAAAGAATTGTCAGTACCCTTGATCATTTTGTTTAATTTCAGTCTCGGGTCTGGGTTAGTCCCAAGGGGGTGGAAAGAGGAGAAAATAGTACCACTGCATAAGGGAGGTTCCAAGACGGCTGTTGCAAATTATCGACCGATCAGCATATCAGGAGTCATCGTCAAGGTTTTGGAGAAAGTAGTCAAAAGGAGAAAACAGAAATGGATAGATGATAATGGAATACTGTATGGGGGATAGCATGGTTTTGTGAAGGGCAGATCATGCCTCACTAAATTCCTCACTTTTTATAACACAGTGACCGCTAGACCTTGCTAAGGCCTTTGACAGGATACCACATGGAATTCTAATCAGCAAACTGCAGCATATGGGGATGGATATAGGGTTGGTGAGATGGATAGGAGGGTGGTTGACGGAGAGATATCACAAAGTAGTTTCTTCAGGAGTAGAGTCCAAAAGATGGCCTGTGACTAGTGGTGTGCCGCAGGGCTCTGTCCTTGGACCACTACTATTTCATTTGTTCATTAATGATATAGGAAAGGATCTGAGAGGAACTATTCATTTGTTTGCGGATGATACAAAGTTGGGTAGAGCAATAGTGAATGCACATGATGTCAAAATTTTGCAAGGTGATTTGAATAGATTGGGGACTGGGCTAAAGAGAATGGTTGTCAATTTAATGTGGCAAAGTATAAGGTTATGCATTTTGGGGTGAAAATATTAGCAGCAATATACGGCATTGGTGGAACTGTACTCCAGGAGATTGACGAAGCCAGGGATTTGGGGGTGTTGGTGGATACGGAGTTGAAGTTTAGGGGGCACATTGCAAAAGTGGCTAAATCAGCTCATCAAATCTTGGTTACTGAAGAATACTTTGACAAGCAGAGACAAGCAAGTTATTGTTCCTCTGTAACGAGACTTGATAAGACCCCATCTTGACTACTGTGCCCAGATCTGGGCGCCAAGGTTTCTTCTTGATGGGGAGGAGGTAGAGAGGATCCAGAGGCGAGTGACCAAGATGATAGCAGGTCTATGGAATGAACCTTATGAGAACAAGTTAGAGTTTTGTGGGTTGCAGGTTGCAGACATTGGTTGATAGGAGGAAGAGGGGTAATATGATTGAGACATTCAAATTACTGAAGGGTTTCCATAAGATTAATTCAGAGAATATTTTTCAGAACAGGTCTGGTGGTGAGAGGACTAGGGGCCATCCATGGAAACTGGGCAAGAGTGTGGTTAGCAAAAGTGTTAGGACTAGGTTTTTTGCATGGAGAGTGGTGAATGAGTGGAATAAGTTGACAGAGTCTGTTGTGTGCACCATGACTGTCAGTGGGTTCAAGACAAGGTATGATAGATACTGTGTGGAAGCTGAATAGTTGTTGACATGATGTTTAGGGCCTCCCTCGATGAGTCTAAGGACTCCTTGGAGTTGCCCATAATAATATTAATAATAATAATGTACCATTCAGCACCAAATCAACTTCTGGTACTTTTCTTTTTTCCCCTTTGTTGGAAGACTATTCCAATAGTCTTCTCCATGCAATGGTATGGAGAAGACTACTGGAATTGGAATAGTCTTCCCAATACCATTTTTCCCCAATGAATATTGCCCCCCCAAAAAAACTATTCCAGAAACACATTAACAGATTCCTTTCTTCTCTCTAATCATTTGTCTACACACACACACATGCATGCGAGGCACTGTCATGTTATAGCCCACACATTCAAATTACTGAAGGGTTTCTATGAGATTAATTTAAAAAAAAAAGAAACCTATATTAGTAGAAATGCTCCAGGAGATGGAGAACACAAGAACAAGTATACTAAGGATGCATAGCACCAATAAGGAACAAGGAAATTGAAATGGAGAAAGTGAAAGGTAAGTTTTTAAAATTGTACTGCCTGTTGGCATGTTGAATGTGAATTGAATTGAAGATTTGCAGAGTTTGGTAGAAAAGTGGAGGTGTGATATGATTGGTGTGCTGGTAAGAGGAACTTACATAT
The DNA here is from genome assembly GCF_054136105.1 of Typopeltis vanoorti. Taxonomy (NCBI): domain Eukaryota; kingdom Metazoa; phylum Arthropoda; class Arachnida; order Uropygi; family Thelyphonidae; genus Typopeltis; species Typopeltis vanoorti. Next base: position 66,346,110 of record NC_143573.1, on the reverse strand, counting down.
GCAGAGAAAACACAAGCACAGCATGGTTCATAGAGGACTACTGGACTATTTGAAGTTATGACTGAAGCAACTAATGCTATGGAGTCAATGTATTATGTCTGTTCATTGCTTATATTCTTCTGGAAGGTCTGAATGTTTTGCAGGATTTGTGAACAACAAGCAGGAAATGCTGGAGAAGGTGAAAGGAGATTTACTAAAACTGCAGTGATTGTGGAATGTTGTATGTGAAGCTAGATTGAAGGAAATGGATTTGCAGAAGAGTGCTTACAGTGAAAGCAGAATGCACTACAAGAGCAGGTAGAGATTAGGGATATGCTGAATGAGTTTAAAATGTGAGATGATAATATATTGTTACGTCGCTATTTCGCGGAATATTTGTTCTGAGCCTCGTATATGGCCTGTTAACGTGCTTTCCTGTGACCTGGGATCTAAAGCTCCCTCGGATTATGGACTCTAACAAATTTGTTTGTTCTGTGCCAGTTAGAGTCACCCCTTGAATGTCGCAGGCCCTTCCTAAATCCGACGTTTATCTTACTTGACCCAAGTAAGGTAGAACGGTGTACGGATTCAGGGATTTTGCAGTCGTGCCCTCTCCTAGCCTTACTAAATTTATTTAGATACTCTTCCCCTTTTATCACAGTTTGTGTGTTGGTGAGTGGCAGTGTCGTTCTCAAACACAATTCAGTGACCAGGATTTAACAAGAAACACAAAGTTTAATTTTAACAAGATTAGGACACATAGAACATAAATCATTCAATCAGTTAATTATTATTTCAAACTTTAAACGCTCTACATGGTAATACATGACAATTTCAAATAGGACAAGATTGCTATTTTCTAAGAATGTTATAGAATGTTATATACTATTAATTATCTGAACATGGATCTCTGGAGAGATCGCTAAAATGACACATATATGCACAATGTGAAGATCACATGACATGGGTCTTTGGACTACTGGTCCAAGGTCTCTATAAGTTCCAATACCGACAAATAGTCTCAGCTTCCTTTGCTAATGAAAAGTCCTAGCTGCTTCCCCTTCAACAATTAACATATTTTAGATATAGCAAAGTTTTACATTACCATTTGGTGCAGCATATAGTCACACTTCGTCACCACGTGCAAGTCACGTGCAAACCCTGGTTGGACTTTACTCGCTTTGTAGAGCACTCTCCCTTTTGGATCAATGCACACTGGAACTTTGCTGTCGGTGAGAATTTTTTGCCATGCATCTCCAGGACTTATGAACCCTTCTACAAGGACATCGCAGTTGAGGTTCCACTTGGTCCTGAGCTTCTTCTTCGGTCTGCACTTAGAGGTTTTCGTCAGACTTCATCCGACCATCCGCACTGACACCCCTTTGTTCTACGGCCGACGCTTCCTGCCCTCTGTGCTTCGATCACATCCCCTTTATTTTTTTCACCTTCCTGCTTCACGTTCTCTGTACTCTCCCCCCCTTTTTTTATACTATCAGCTATCAACATTACTGACATAAGGGGTGAAGCAAAAGCTTTTCATATTTCTGGTTATCTTGAGAGAAACTGTGAGTGGAGAAAGTTTATGAGCTAATTGCTCGTCCTGAGTGGGCCAGGAGATTAGTCCTCAGTGTTGAAGTTTAGGATGGCTTTAGGTCTTTTATGTTTGAAATAATCCATTGCATCATAATCTGCAGTCAGTTGGATCAGTTTGTTAGGGTGCACAGATGCTTTTGAGAAGAACTGGATTGCTATAGTCTGCATGAAAGTGTAAATATAGGGGATATCTGTGTCCCGACGTAGCTGGACAGTTTGGATGAACCATGGGGCACCCAGGATCACTCTGAGACATTTATTCTGGATACGTTGTAGTTTGAGAATATTAGAATTTGAAGTATGACTACAGGCCGGTGAAGCATAGGCGAGTATTGGACGAATCATCAGTTTGTATATGAGAAGTTTGATTCCGGTGCTCAGCTTACTATTTCTGTTAATTAGCGGGTAGAGCTGGGCTATGGATTTTGATGTGTTTGCACACAGAGTCTTGATATGGGAGCAGAAAGTCAGTTTTCTGCCCAGTATTACACCAAGATATTTGATCTCATTTTTCCATGGAATTTTAGTGTTGAAAAGGAGAATATATTCTTTAGGAAGCAGTGATCTTCTGGAGAATAGGACGGCTACACTCTTCAGGGGATTCACTTGGAAGCGTAATTTAGAAAAGTATTGTTCGGTTAGCAGTAGGCTTTCTTGCAGTTTCTTGATGGCTAGGTGAGGCTTTAAAGATCTGGCTAATATCGCTGTATCATCAGCGTAAAGGGCTTTAATTGAAGATAATGGGTTGTGTGGTATATCATACAAGTATAAGGAGAATAGGATTGGTGCTAGTAAGGAACCTTGTGGAACTCCAGCCAAGATGCGTTTTTGAGTTGAGACCACCCCACATATCCTGACATGCATGCGCCTATCGTAGAGGTATGCCTTTATAAGATGAATGATTCCGACTGGTACACCAGATGATATCAGTTTGTATAGCAAACCATAATGCCAAACCTTGTCAAATGCACTGGCTATGTCAAGGAAAACAGCCCCAGTGCATTGACGCTAGTTAAAACCCGTGATGATGTGTTCCACCAATTTGTGTATTTGCTGTGTGGTGCTATGTGACTGTCGGAAACCAAACTGCTCCTCAGGCAGGATATTTAATCAGAGTACTGAATCTTGAAGTCTGGTAAGAATTACCTTCTCGGCAATTTTGCCGAGATTAGAGATGAGGCTGATTAGTCTGTAATTTTGAGGCAATCTGGGATCTTTTCCAGGTTTATGGATCGGTATTATGTCCGATAGTTTCCAGTAGGAAGGGAACCCTCTTTTTTCCGACCACCAACTCCTATTGTACTGCAGCTTTCAGTCACGGTCGTTTCAATGACGTTGCACTTGAATGTGTGAGAGAGGCTCCTCCCAGAGAATTGTCCATGTTTGTCTCTTTTCGCAAACCTTGCTTGTAAGGATCACTAATGAGTTTGCCATGGTCATGACCTCAGGGCCCTTAGTCACCACTGAAGTATGCACTGTTTCACACAGCCTATTCTTGGGTTGGTCGTCACATATGTCGCCTCACTACAAATTCGTATATCCCTTTTCCTTGACATATCACATACAACATAACCTACAGTGTTTTTTCCCTCATTTAATATTTACATGATACACTTTACCCCCCCCCTTCTTTTTATTTATAATACAATTTGCACCAGTAGTACAGGTATCTTTTGATTTAGGCTCTGTTCTTGTTGGATCCTGAATGAAAGTCTGTCTAGTAATGGCAGGCCTCATTCATGATCCAACAATATATAGTGTTAACTTTCTGTAATGAGTATGGAAAGTCTTTGTAGGCTCAAACAGACTTGTGCTTTTAGAATAACATATAAACTGATTAAATCTATACAAGTAATTCTGGTTCTTGAACACATAAACGAAACAGTGATTTGTGTTGTCAAGAATCAAAACTAGAGTCTGGCATGTAGCGAAAGCGTTGGTAAAAATATAAAAAAATCTGAATTTCATGGTAAACTCAGAAAGTTAATGAAGCAGCTGTAGAAAAAACATTCATATTGAAAATTCCTTGCAAGTAAATCAGCAGGTGCCCTAAGAGAATACAGAGAAAAATATAAGAAAGCTAAGCTATGTGTAAAAATAACTAAACAAAAGCCGTGGGAAGACTGGTAAGAATATATAATCCATTTGACATGTTGTCAACAGTCATGAATTCACAGGGAATGCACTTGGTTGCTAATTACCAGAGGACTGATGACCTCAGAAAAGGCAAGACTTTATATAAGCTGCTATGAATAAGCATGACTTTTCTACCAACTTCTAATGCTGAGATTTAAAAATACTGAAGATGATAAATTTATATTTATAAATTCCATTAGTAATCAATAGAACAAAGTTAGTTTTAAAAATAAAAACTGAATATGGTAATTTTAAAAGAGGACTTTTCTCTCTCTCTCTCTCTCTGGATGAGTATTTGACTCCAAGAGTTAATGTAAAAATAATAACAATATATTGAAAGGGAAAAAGATCCAAATTAGATGTTATATTAAATAATGAACTCACAGTGAAAATATCTCACTCACTCACTGATTTATAATAATAATAAAAAAAACTGGCATTCTGTGACTGATATAAGAGAATACGCATACGTATAGCATTACACAATATACGCAACACATCTAACCATGAGTTATTAGAATACCAGTCAATATATATAAGGTACAATTTAATGTGGGATGCAACGTTAAAAAATATACATACATATATAAACTGCCGTAAAATATACCATATAACTGTCATTAGTTCAGTCTGTCAACTTTAAAACTTACCTTATAGTCGTCTGGCTCTTCCTTCGGAGATGCTGCAAAGAAAAGAAAAACAATTACTCCACACTGCAGCACACTAGCGCTCCATAAACTCACTGACACGCTTTTCACGCAGTCTCTCGCAATCAATATCTAAGAACAGCGTAGTTCTTATATATATATATGTGTGTGTGTGTGTTTACGGAAAATTTAAAGAAAGCAACAAGTGGAAGTTACGGAAAAATGTTTATAACAATTATATATAAAAAGCTACATATAATTCACATTTCATACGAACATTGAAAACTCCAGTACGTAATTAAGGAACATATAGTAAGATTCCGAGGAAAAAAAAGAAGAAAAAAAAGGCAGCATTAGTGTATAATAATATGCCAATTGACGCAAAGATAACAATATATTCGTGAGCAGAACAGAATTTATTTTATTGCCTTTTGAGCGGCGGCACAAAACTGATATTAATAGTACGTAATTAAGGAACATATAGTAAGATTCCGAGGAAAAACAGAAGAAGAAGAAAAAGGCAGCATTAGTGTATAATAATATGCCAATTGACGCAAAGATAATATATTCGTGAGCAGAACAGAATTTATTTTATTGCCTTTTGAGCGGCGACTCAAAACTAATATCAATAAGTATATAAAGGGAAAACACGTAAAAGTTGCTTTAGGGAAAATTCTGAAATTTTGCAGAGGAGTCCAAGTGTAGTGGTCGACAGTTGTAGGTGTCATCCCGCGATGAGTCTTCGGACTCCTTGGAGGTGTCACGAATAATAATAATAATTATTATTATTATACTTGTTCTGCAAAGTCTGGTTTGCAAAAGTCAGCTAATTCATATTTCACAACTTTTTTTTTTCTGAGAGGATTCATGTGTCAAATATATTGCAAAAATTAGCTTAAGAAACTTGTTAATGTAATTTAAATTATTAATATTTCTATTATGTGTCATTCGACTATAGTCTGATAGGTTTCGACTTCACACACGTCTGACAAAATATTATGTTGGCACGATTCTAACAACAAACATGTTTTCCATTTTACTATAAACAATCATGTTTATAAAAAAAAAAAAAATCCAAACGTATTGTCATATATAAACAACTCACAGAAAACATGTATATGTAAAAATTAACAAATGTTGACTAAAGTGGGAAAACACATAAAAAATCAACTTCCAAATAACTAATGTTCACGAGGAACGTTTACGACTTTTGATGTGATCGGAAGCGTTATTTTAAGGTGTGAATGGAGAATTGACGAAAAACTTTTGAAAGTGATACTTGTTGCAAATGTGTCCTGAAGATCACGCCATTTTATATCAGTGCTCTTACCCAAAAAATTCCGAGTCCTGCAGAAGTGCCGGCAAAGCTACAACTGCACGGTAAGCGGGTTTTTTTTTTTTCAGCTTCAAATACTTCTCATTGACAGATATGGAAAAACAGTTAAACGAGAAAATATTTGAGGAAGTAAATCGGGAATTTATTAGACTAGGCGAGCTACTTAACAACAACAATTGGCCGGGAAAGGTGAAACTTTATGATAAGTTTTCCCCGGCAAGTGTCATAGACGTTGACGCCGAGAAAATTGAAGATCAGTTAGAATAGGTGATCTCCACTCCTTCAGATTTTCAAGAGGTCCGCGCACTCAAAAAGTGGAGAACAACAGTTTAACCACTCAAAGACAACATAATGGAACAAGATGGTCAAGTTTCGGACTCCATTGCTTCTCCCAAAGAAATGGTGCCTCCAATCATTCTAAGAGAAAAACACAGATGAGCAGCTGTAAGATCTACAATGTCCAATTTACACATTGGCTATATAAAGGCCAAAAATGTGGATGAGGGTATAAAGATACATCCTGCAACGGTGACAGATTATAGAAGGTTGACTAAAGAAATGGACGACAGAGGTATTCAGTATCATACCTTCTCGCTAAGCTAGGGAAAAAAAATTTTAAGTGGTCCTCCATGGAGTCTGTGAAGACATTGATAAAGAAGACATAGCTGCTGATCTTGTAGGATCTGCCTCCAGTTAAGGTCAGCAGAATGTACAGATCCAACAAGACTCCCATGCCGTTAGTCCTTGTAGAGATCCACAACGTATACAAAAATATCTACAACTTAAAAACAATCTGCGGGCTCATTGTCACACATTGAACCATTCCAGAAAAGGGCATCTTCTAGGCAATGCCACAGGTGTCAAAAGTTTGGCCATGCCCAGAAACTATGTAAAGCTGAGTTTAAATGTCTGAAATGTGGGGATAGCCACCCAACCAATATCTGCACAAAGCCAAAAACCACCTTGGCTAAATGTGCCAACTGCAGTGGTCCTCACCTCCCAACTATAAGGGATGTATTCAGCACCCAAAGAACAGACGGATGGAGACAGCCAAACAGTCCTCCTCCTCTAGTACAAGAACACCAGAGGCCCCTGCACCACAGCCGGAGGATCGGCAGCCACAGTCGGAGACCTTCAAAGATAGAGGGAGCCAAAGGTAAACAAGTTATGCTGATGTGGCCCGTACAAACAAATCAGCACCTACAAACCTGACAGCTGTTATTACGGCCTCTCTAGCAAACATGCTACAAGACTTCAGCCTGTCAAACCCTTCAGCAACTTCCACTAAAAGATTTTTACATGAAACACAGGCCATCCTCACAGCACTTATAGATGAGTAGAAACAAACTTATTCCAGCCTCTCTTCAGATCATTGAATGGAATGCAAATGGCCTTAGAAATAAAATTCTGGAATTCAAAGATTTCACCTATAGGTATCAGCCAGATATTATACTAATTAGCGAGACACATCTAAGACCCTCAATCAACCCTAAAATAAGGGGTTATCTGCTATATAGAAATGACAGGTTAATCTACAGAGGCAGCAGCACTGCCATCGTCATTAAAAATTACATCAAGCACCATTCTGTAAACAACCCTTCAACCACTAACCTTGAGATCACAGGCAAGAAGTATTCACCAGCTAGGCTGGCAGACACTGAAAATCTACTCAGCTTACAACCCACCCCTAAAAACTCTATTGCACTCTGATCTAAATGCCATCTTAGGTGCCAGAGAGTCCACCATTACTGCCGGTGATTTGAACTCCAAGCACCCTGCCTGGAATTGTAGAACCACCAACAAGAATGGCTGCATCCTTTCCAACTACATAGGATCAAACTATGCTGTTGTGGCAGACCCCACTGAACAAACTCATATTAGAACGTTTGGCACTGCTGACATCCTGGATATAGCTATCCTGCAAGATATTAAGCTTCAATACAGCCTAAAATCATTATATGAGTTATCATCTGATCACAACCCAATTCTACTACAGCTGAGAAAACAAGAATACCTGTCTCCTCCCTCTCACTCCTATTTATTGTGGGAAAGATTGTCGAAAGTGCTCAGGGATTGTATTGGACCTGTTCCTCACATATGTACAAAAGAAGTTGTAGAATCTGCAGTTACAAGCCTCACCCAACAAATTAACTCCACTATAATGGTAGCCACCTCCTACGTATATGTCCCAAGCCTGGTCGTTTGCCTGAAGACATTATGAACTTGATCAGAGAAAAAAACAGAGCCAGGAAAAGATTTCATAACACTCGTGCGCCACAAGACAAAACAGTTCTAAATAGACTAAATGGGGCAGTGAGAAATGCACTCAAGGCTCACAGAGACCAGGTATGGGGAAAAAAAAGTTAGCCTCTATCTCACCTACTGATCACTCTGTCTGGGGACTACTGAAAAATATCAGAAACTAAGGCAGATCCCTTCCCCCAATATTTTCTGACGAGGACCTTATTCACACAGATGTAAACAAGGCAGAAGCCATAGCAAAAAATTTAGAAGATCAGTGCAAACCTTCATGTGAAAACATAGACTTCGATCACATATATAAAATCCACAGGCAGGTCAGACACTCACTCAAACTTCCTGATACTAGTGCTGACCATACTGCACTCACATCACCTGCTGAAATATATGATATTATTAAAAATTTAAAGAACAAAAAGAAGTTCCTCGGCCAGATGGCACCACAAACAGGGTGATCAAGCTGCTGCCCCAAAAAGCTGTGTGCACCTGACCATAATAATAAATGCAATCTTAATATTACCACTATTTTCCTTCCACCTGGAAACTGGCTGATGTAATTCCTATACATAAGCCAGGCAAGGACCCACACCTATCTCAAAATTATTGTCCAATCAGTCTCATCTCCAACCTGGGTAAGGGTGCGGAAAACGTCATCCTCTCACGACTTCAAACCTCAGTAAATGAACTAGACATCCTTCATAAGAACAGTTCGGTTTTTGGCAACACCATAGTACTACCCAGCAAATCCACAGAACTGGGGAATATATTACCACCAGCTACAACTGGTGTCAATACATGGGAGCTGTTTTTCTTGATCTATCCAAACCATTTGACAAAATATGGCACTGCAGATTGCTACACAAACTTAGCTGGTATCTCACTAAAAATGGTACATTTAATTAAATCACATTTACAGAACAGAACCATGCAAGTCAAGATCAATGATACTACCTCATCTCATCGCCATATCCCACACAAACCGAATGTCATCCATCATGGCCCTAAATGCGGATGACATAGCATTGTTAGCCAGATCTCTCCGACCACGCTTCATTACTAGAGGGCTTCAAGAAAACCTTCTAAAATTAGAGAGATGGTTCTCCAAATGGAGACTGGAAGTAAATCCCCAAAAAAGGTCAGCCAGTCTCTTCACGAAAAGGTCGATATCTCCTGCAGGAGACGTCACACTATTCAATACCAAAATTCCCTGGCAGACAGAAACAAAATACCTTGGTGTCGTCCTCAACAAAAAATTAACTTTTAACCAACACATCAAGGCTACTTGTGCAAAGGCATCTAAAGCCATCGCCCAGATCTACCCCCTAATTAACAGGAACAGCAAGCTAAACATCAGAATCAAATCGCTTTTATCCAAGCTGATGACCCGTCCTATAGTCACTTACACTTCTCCAGCCTGGTGCCACACCTCCACTACAAATATAATCAAACAGCAGCATGTGCAAAATGATCCTGAACACCCCATGGTTCGTCAGAAATAATCAACTTCATTGAGATACAAATATTCCTTATATTTTCTGTTTCCTAAATCTTTAGTGACAAAGTTATTATTATTATTATTATTATGGGCAACTCCAAGGAGTACATAGACTCATCAAGGGAGGCCCTAACATCATGTAAAGAACAACTATTCACCATTCACACAGTATCTATCGTACTTTGCCTTGAACTCATTTACAGTCATGGCACCTACAACAGACTCTGGCAGCTTATTCCACTCATTCACCACTCTCTAAGTAAAAAACCTAGCTCTAACATCCTTGCTAACCACACTCTTGCCCAGCTTCCATGTATGGCCAATAGTCCTCCCACCACCAGTCCTATTCTCAAAAATATCTTCTGAGTTAATCTTATAATAACCCTTCAGTAATTTGAATGTCTCAATCATATCACCCCTTTTCCACCTATCAACCAATTTCTGCAACCCACAAATCTTCAATCTGTTCTCATAAGGTTCATTCCATAGACCTGCTATCATCTTGGTCACTCATCTCTGGATCTTCTCCAACTCCTCCCCATCCAGAAGAAACCCTGGCACCCATATCTTGACTAATGTGGCCAAGATATGGGTACCTCCTAAATTTCAACTCCCTATCCACCAACACTCCCAAATCCCTGGCCTCGTCAATCTCCTGGAGTACAGTTCCACCAATGTGATATACTGCTGCTAATCTTTTCACCCCAAAATGCATAACCTTACATTTTGCCACATTAAATTGACATCCATTCGCCTCAGCCCAATCCTCCAAACTATCCAAATCATCCTGCAAAATTTTGATATCCAGTGCACTCACTATTGCTCTACCCAACTTTGCATCCTCGGCAAACAAATGAATAGTTCCTCTCAGATCCTTTCCTATATCATTAATGATATAGGAAAGGATCTGATCTCTCTTCACTGTCATACTGCAGCAACACACTCACCATCCTAACTCTCTCACTCTTCTCTTTTGCTACCTCAAGTAATTCCTTCAAATCCTCTCTCATAGCCATTTTGTCTCCTTTCAAATCATTCGTTCCTGCTACTACTATCAATTCTTTCACCCTCTGCTTTTGCGCTCCAATAGACTCGCTGACATCCTTAATGTTCACACCAGGTTGGTACGATTTTGTCAAACTCTCATCTATCACACCTCTTACTAAAGAATCATACAACACGCACTCTTTCATTTTGTTTACACTGACGATCATACTCCTATTTTTCTTATCATACTTTTGCCGTTTATTAGTTGGTATGCTCTTTAAACGTTTTTGCCAATGCTCCAGCTACCAATTCACCCTATGTATCGTTCCGCGCAACCGTGTGAACTCACTCATTGCATCTGTCTCATCATCTTTATTATCAGTTAATCCATTCATTCGTTCTATATTTTTACCTTCATTCTCACTTTCAACGCCACTCTCACACCTATCTGGTACTACCTCACAAATATCGCTATTCATACTTCTCATATCACTATTTTCTACATTCTAACTTTCAACAACGATATCACTCTCACGACCTGAAACACATTTTAAATCCTCACATTCCTTACACTTTCTGCACACATTCACTCCACTAACATTGTCTAACCAGACTCCAACCATAATAAATTTAGTTTAATCTTAATCCTTTATCCAAGTGTGTGCAAACAAAGTTTGTTTTGCATTATGGAGATACTGAGATAGGACTGGGGTAAAGTGGTACAACACCGGGCGACTCCTTGCAAAGGTGGAGCAAGCTACCAACACTCCTATCTCAGTATCTCCATAATGCAAAACACATCTCCTTGCAGATATGTATAATGTTATGCATTAAGGGAAGGGCCACTACCCAGACTAGTTTCGACCTTTATTGAGGTCTCTTCAGTGGGAGCCAGCATACGAGGCAGCAGATATATTCAAATATAAAAGACCAAAAGCTATTTTAACTTCCTGTAGCAATGCATAATCTCCTGCCCCATCCAGGGCGAGCAAACTGCTCATAAAACTCTACCCTCACTGTAGCCGTAACAGATAGTGGGGATTATGAAAAGCTTCTTGCTTCACCCCTAAAGACATTAATGTCAATTGTCCACTAATGTTCACTTTTCTTCTCATTTGATGGTCACGATTACCATCTTCCTAAATGTCTAAACATTATCTCAAGGTAAAGGGCCATACGTGTAGTAAAATGTCACACACACACAGCACCCATCTTTAGGGAAGACAGAAGCCTTTCACACGTGGAACACTGAAGCAGTTGCCTCACTTACGGTGCCTCTGATAGGCAACCTCGCATATAGCATATATAACTCCGTACTAGTGGCGAGTTTACGCATGAGCTAGATGAGCCACAGCTTAGGGCCTCGCACTTACATGGGATCCCACCTCAGTATGGATAACCTAAAAGTTACAGTAGACGAGCCTCCAAAACAGCCTTAAATCCAGTCCTGCTCTCTACCCATGAATTCAATTAAGTCCAAATGGAAAACTGTTCATAAGAGTACAATGAAATAGATATTAGTAATTTCGATTTTGGGGAAAAGTTGGAGCCCAAAATAACTCGGGGTTGGGGGCAAAGTCCGGCGATACAACACCTTATAACATTACTAAAATTACCACTTGAACAACTAAAATGTGCTTGGGAATATTATTTCTGTTGATTGTATGTTCCCTGTCCGGTTTGTCTGTTTTGTGAGAAGTGATCCCCAGGTTTCTTGGAAGATAAGCCCTATAAGTATATACACTGCTTAGAAAGAAGTTAATGGACACCATAGATCGCTGCGATGATTAGCAATCCTACGGAACATACTTTCCACAAGTATATGACAGCAATCAATTGGAATTTTGGACCATTCTTCCTGTAGGCATGTACCAAGCTCCTGGACTGTTGTTGGGTGGACATCCCTTGACCTCACCTGACACTCCCGTTCATCCCACAGATGTTCAAGGGTTGATATCAGGGCTCTGTGGAGGCCAGTCAAGTGTGGTGATGTTCATGTCCACAAACCATGCAGTTACAGCAGCAGCCTTATAACACATGCATTGCCTTTTTGAAGGAGACAATAGTCAGTTCTGTAGAAACACCACAAAGTAGGAAGAACTGCATTTTCCACATACCTCTCAGAGTTCAATGTTCATGGAACCACAAACAGAGGTCCAAGGCAAACTAGGAAGAACAGGACCAGATCATCACACCAACACCTCCAAATTTCATAGTTAAATGCCAAGGAAATTCAAAAAAGAACAACACAATTTAGTATGGAAAGAAGTATGCTTGGTATCACAAGACTGGATCACAAAAGGAATGTCCTGACAAGAAATCAAACAAAAGTCTCTGACATCATAGCAAGAGTGGAGCATCTTTAGTAGCAATGAGCTGGGCATATTGTTTAATGGATAAAAGTTTACAGGAGTGACATGGAGGAGAGCCATTGACAGACAGCTTTGAAATAATCTTGGATAAACCTTCATCCAGAAGTAGATTAACAATAGCTAATGACAATTATATATATATATATATATATACAGGGTGTTCGGGATAAATTTGACAGTTTCGTAAGGAAAAAGAAAATCTTCTTTGTATCTATTAAATTTAATGAATTGACAAAAAAACATTACAGGCAGAGTTAATTACAATACTATCAACAAGATTTACTCAAAATAACCACCATTAGCATCGATCACAGCTTCAATTCTGCTTCGGAACCTCGAACAAGCTGATGCTACAGTCTCCCTGGGAAGGGCCGCAAAAACTGTTTTAATTTTATCCATTAACTGGGCTTTTGTATTACTGGAAGTGCGATTGGTGTCTTTTTCAACTGCGCCCCATACAAAATAATCCATGGGGTTAAGGTCTGGGGAGTTTGGAGGCCAAACATTTGGACTGGTGAAGTCGTAGAAATTTTCAGACAACCATTTTTGACTTTTCCCAGAGGTGTGGCAAGGGGCCGAATCCTGCTGCCATACATACGGCCTACCATTGGCTACCCTTGTTATCCAGGGCTTGACTACAGTTAGCAACTCCACGAACAAAGCCCGAATTCCAATGCCAGGGTTCTTCAACACCTGTTCCTGCAGATTTGCGAGGAATTCTGCTGTACGAATGCAATCAGATCGTCTGCTAGGGATCTTTCTTCTTGCTACATCCTCGTAGTCACCATTGCAAGTCTCTAGTTCATGCCTGATTGTTTTTACTGTATTCAGGGAGCATTGGGCAGCAGTCGTAATATCCTTATTTTGATGGCGGGCACGAATCATCATGATACAAGTTATTCTCTTCCATGATTCAGGTGGGTTCCAGCTATCCATCCTTTCTGACATCTTGTATATGAATGAAGAAGGGTCCAAACTTTTAAATGAAGAGAAGTGTGTGTTAATACATGTAACTTACGGAAAAATATAATTAATTATAAATATGTCAAATTTATCCCGAACACCCTGTATATTCTATTTTGAGGAAAATGCAAGTGAAAGTTTAGTATGCACAGATTTACTACTCTTTTGCTTTGAGTTCCTCTACAGATGATAGGTTGAATACTCCATTTATGCATACTCTTTATCTCTATATTCATTTCTGCTTTGAAGCTTAGAATAATTGTCTGTGTGTACTGATCCCTGGTTTGGCCATTATAATGTTTATAGCCTCTATCCACTCAGAACAAAGTCTCCTCTCCCTCATCTCTCTACCGTCATTTTTGGGGAGTCTTCCTGGGTCCATTCAACTGCATAGTCAATCCAGTGGAAATGTCTGAAGATAAATGCTTGCAATTCATAAGAGTGGATGTCTTATCAAACGAGTGGTTACATGTGATAAAAAGTAGGACCACCTCATAACATCATGTTGTGCATTTGGGGAATTTTGAGAGTACAGCCTGCCATGTGCTTGTTCCAAAAGGATATACCATCAGTGCAGAACAAGAACACAGTGTGTGCTACTTTGTGCAAATGTACCTGACAATGGTCAATCAAATTTGGGCATTTCTCCAACAAAAGCAGGCTACGCAGAATTATCTGAAAGATGCAAAACCTATCCAACAACTAGCAAATGACTTTAACCAATACTTTGCAGACTCCATCTAAGAACCGCACAGAAATATTCTTCAAATCACAAAACGTGATCCTCCACTTGGACCACAATCAAAACAGACATTATGGTTCCCAAACATAAAAGAAGCAGAACTTCTCTCTCTCTGTAATACATCAAATCAAACCAAACAAAGGCCCAGGAATTGATGGTATAAGACCTAAGGATATCAAGCAACATGCAACTAGCTTAGCCTCCTATCCTACTAAAATTAAAACAGGACAGATATACCAAGTATGCTAAAGACCACCATAATCACACCCATATACAAAAACATGGAAAAAGAAATTTAATCAGCAATTACAGACCATAGCAACATTACCAATTATCAATCAAATAGCAGATCGTACTAAAGAAACGCATAGCATATACAGAGAACTTTCATATTATCCCCAAAACACAATACGGTTTTCAGAAAAATAAGGGAACAACATCTCTCTTGGAAGACTTTATAGACGCAATTAATACCGCCTGAGACAAAAAAAAAATTGCCACGGTAGTCTTTATTGATCTAACTAAAGCATTTGATACACTCACACATCAAACCTTGTTAGAAAAGCTGAGGCATGTTGGAATATATGGGTCTCTGCACAGGTGGTTTACAAACTACCTCCAAAATAGAAAGCATATCACACGCATCGGATCAAACCGAAGCAGAGAGCTACCAGTAACCTGTGGAGTGCAACAGGAAGCTGTACTCTCCCCAACTCTATTCAACATTTATACGCACGATATTAATCAGCTACCTCTCAAAGGTAAGATCTTCCAATACGCAGACGATACAGCTATAATATCCATCCATAATAAAGGAAGCATAGCCCAATATGCAACATGACATAAATCTGCTCAGAGACTGGCTCACCAAAAACTCCATACATGTAAACTCAGATAAGACAAAATTAATGATATTCAGAAATCCACTGACTCAAACAGTATAACAAATATATAACCATCCAACATCCACTCTCCAACATAAAAATCATACAGAACAGTAAAATCACTACAATCACTCAGGTTGAAACAATAAGATACCTTGGAATTTACTTCGATGCAGATATGAACTGGAATAGCCACATAAACCATCTACACAAGAAACTCCGAACAATAAGTGGCAAACTCTACAGGTTAAAAGACATAGTTCCCACATGCCTAAAAACACTAATATAAAAAGCACTATGCCAAAATATACTAAGATATGCTATAACAACATATGCTTTCTGTGCACCCTACAAACTAAATAGATTAATGTCGTTAAAGTACAAAATAATAAAACTGATCTTTTGGGAACAAAGAGACAATAACGACTTTATATTCACTGCAATGTCAGAACACAAAATACTGACAGCAAAACACTTATGTCACTATGCAGCTTTGCTAAAACATTATTTCGATGCCAACTACAGGACAGTCAGAAACATATCATATAACAAGACCTCAGACAACTAATTATATCACATATAAATACAATAATCACTTCGGAAAGGCCACACGAAACTTCTACATCCCAGACATGATAAACAAATTACCTTTTGAATACAGAAACCTTACAAACTACAATAGCCTGAAAAGAGCTCTAAAGACATACTACACCCAAAATACCATACAAACTTAATAAAACACAATATATTCGTTCAAGCTTCCAGTTTGGCGATGCATCAAGACATTCCAAGTTATCATATATATGTGTGTGTGTGTGTGTGTGCGCCATGTGCGAATTTCACAATCAACGGCTGCAATGGAAATCAAACCTTTTAAACATAGGTTTGATTTCGTAAATTCCCAACACAGCAAACAAACTAGTAAATAATATCTAACTGGTGTCATCCTCAGATAAGCTTACAAGTAAGCTTCGAGGATGAAAGCTGAGAAATTACATCTCATCCAAGATTTAAAAATATAAAAATAATTAAAAAAAATAAAAATTGTAAATATATATAGAAAACTCATTGTTAAATGAATAAATGCTGTATTATTATTATTAACCACCTTACCGGCCATTAAAGATCAAATACGCATCCTCAAAAGTCTCGTATCCATTATAAATTTCAATGTAATATCAATGGTATTACAATTTTAATATGCACTTCGCATCCATGGAAATGTGGATGTATATATAAGTCCTGGCCGGTAGCGTGGTTAACATATTATACAAGGGAAAAAAATGAAAAGAAAGAAAAAAAAATCTGTATGAATTTCATTGTTACACAAAAAAAAAAAAAAAAATTAAACCTGTTGTAAATAGGTAATCTTATGTTGTAAATATGTAATCACAATATTAATCATAATTTTAATTTAAAAAAGATTGAATTTTTTTGAAAGAAAAATATGTAATCAAGTAATCAAATGCATGTAACATATGTAATAAAAAAAAAAATTATCCTAAGATCCCATGGAATCACAGACTCACCACAGATCATTATACCTAGCCTTAAACACATTCAAATTCTCTGCATACACCATGCTCTCAGAGAGTAAATTCCAAACATTCACTACTCTCCATGCAGAAAACCAGCATTTCACTCCCTTGTTCATACCATCCTTATAAACAGCTTCTAGGGGATGACCTCTCTTGTTCTCCCAAAAACTTCCACCATTTTATGAAAAACCTCTTCAACGTTAATCCTATAACAATCCCTTACCAACTTGTATGTCTCTTATTATATCACCACTAGACTGCAAGTTGCATCATCTCAAACTTTCTTCATAATCGACATTCCAAAGATCAGAAACTATTTTCATCAATCGCCTCTGGACCCTCTGCAACATCTCTTCATCCTTTTGAAAACCAGGTGATGAAATTTGCATATTACTCCATATATGGCCTAATGAGAACCTTATACAATGGAACCAGAATCTCCTTACGTCTACAAGTAAGTGTCCTCTGCATCATTGCCAGAATTCGTTGTGTTGTCCTCACAATTTTGGCAATGTATCCTCTGATAATTTTAAATCCTTATCCACCATCACTTCAAGATTTCTTATTTTCTCCACTTCCAAAAATATATCTCCACCAAGTGTAAATTCTACATTCCATCTTTGTTTTCCAAATTTTAAAACCTTACACTTTGCAACATGTACTTACATGCCCACTCCTGTGCTCATTCGCTCAGTCTATTCAAATCTTTTTGTAAGGCCACAACATCTGCTCTACTCCTCATAGTTCATCCCAACTTTGTATTATCCCTATTCAAATCTTCTCCAATATCATTAACATACAGATTAAACAGCGAGTCCCAAAACAGACACCTCAGATCTAAGGACTGAGGAGAGTCTAATGACCAATCCTATCCACTCTAGTTTGACTATCAACTAATCATATAGTAATATGTCAAAAGCCTTTGCAAAGTCTAATTGTTGACCTCCTTTTAGCAAATCTGTGCTGTCCATCAAAGATAATAGTTGTCAATCTGATTCTGAATCCTGATTCTCACCAGCCTTTCCAACACTTTAAACACAACACCTGACACACAGATTGGCCTATAATTTGATGCTTGAATTCTTTCACCTCCTTTATGAATGGTACAATCTTGCCTTCCTTCGGAACTTGATCCAATGTAAGACTCATATTAAAGAAATATGTCGAGGAAGATGTCAACTCCCTAGCACATTCCATCAAAATATGCAGTGATATATTATCAAGTCCCACAGCCTTATTAATATCCAGTTGACTTAATTCCCCATACACCTCTTCCTCACTCACAGTCAGTTTCACTTCCTCATCATCCACTGCTCTCAAACTCTCCATGATGTCACATTCACAAGGATGAAAGACGACCTTTATTAACTGCTTATTAAATATCTCAACTATATCCTCTGCAGCAGTTGTCCTTATACTGTTTTCTCCAATCAGTGTCATCCTACCATAATGATTCTTATTTTTGTTGGCTACATGTCAAAAGAACTCCCTATGATTTTTTTTTATTTCATTAGCTAACTGCTGCTCATACCGAACTTTTGCTACTCTTACCAACCGAGTCATCCTCCTCCTCCTTGCCTATTCTTTGTATTCCTCATGGAGTTGATTATTACTCTTTTATGTTGCTTCCATAATGCCTTTTTTCTCTATATTGCATACTTATTGTTATATGTAATCTCTACATTCATCCATTTCACACCTACCTTATTTGACCTTCTGACCTTTGGAATACATTTAGACATTTCTTCAGATAGTTCTTGAATATCATCCAAGCAGTGTTGAACTCATTTTCACCCAACTCCTCATTCCATACTACAGCTTCAAGCTGGAAGGAGGTGTGTGCGAAGTGTGACCTGAACGAGGAATTGATGAATGCAAATATGAAATTGATGACAGAAAGTGTTAGTAGTGAGATTGTCATGGGGAAAATGGGTGCATGTTTGAAAGAGAAGGCTGGTGAGAAAGAGAGGCCAAAAAATGTTAAAAAATCAGTAAAAAAGAAAAAGAGTGATTTGAAAACCATAACGGATCTTAAAAGGGACGAAAGTGAGGTGAGAGTGGCAGAAGGAAACGAAATTGAGAGAACGAATGAAACTAGAAATGGCGTGACGCAGAAATCGAAAGTGAAAAAAATTGAAAGAATGGATGATAGTGAAAAAAAATGAACGATAGCGAAGGTTTGACACATGTTGGACTGAAAGAACAGAAACAAAGAAAGATGAATGAGTGTGAAAATGGGAAGAATGATAGCGAAAGTTGGACGCATGTTGGACTGAAAGTACGGAAACAAAGAAGGATGAATAAGAGTGAAAGTGAGAAGAGGGGGTCGAGAGTTAGAAAGTTAGAAAGATTGAATGATAGAGAGAATGTGTCACGAGATTCGGAAGTTGAATTGGATTGGATGAGGCAAGAAATGAAATGGATGCGGAATGAAATTAAGAAAATTCAGGTAAAAACTATTAAAATAAATAATGATGGAATGAAAGTTAATGAAAGATGAGTGAGTGGCGTTGTATGGAGACTCCATTATTAAAGGTGTGCTGGAGGATAAAATGCACAGGGTATGTTTTCCAGGTGCTAAAATGAGTAGAGTGATTGAGGCATTGGATATGAGGCAGGAGCGAGAAGAGTTAATAGTATTAATAGGTACAATTGATTTGATAGAAAACAATGAGTATGTCAGAATAGATATCAGGAGGCTGCTTAGAAGGATAAAAGAGAATAGTGTGACAGGAAGGGTAGTTAGCATGTTGCCTAGGTATGACTGTGGTGAAATGAGGCGGAGAGCAAGGATTATGAATGATATGCTGGCTGAAATGTGTGAGATGGGAGTACAGTTTGTTAATGTGTGGAATGAGTTTCAGGGACGAAATGAGCTGTATGGGAGCGATGGACTGCATTTGAGTGGTTATGGTGTGAGTTGCTTGGAGAGACTGCTGCTGGAAGGTAGAGAGAAAATGTGGAAGTGAATAGAGAGAATGAATCAGCTCAAGTGGGAAGTGATGTGGAAGCGTGGGAGAGTAAGACAGGAGAGATTGAAGAGATGGTTATGAATGGGGAAGTGAGTGGTATGAGTATAGAAAATACGAGAATGGGTATGCAAGAGGAGCAGGGAAATGGGGAGGCTCAGGGTGGACAGGGGTACACAACATGAGAAAGGTGGATGCTCCAAGAGGAGGTGATAGGCAGGAAAGGAATGGGATGACCAGAGATCAAGAGGAAACAGTTGGAATTGAAAAGGGTTTTAAAATGAAGACTTGAATAGATTGAGTGATTGGGCACGGAAATGGGGATGTGAGTTCAATGTTGCAAAATGTAAGGTTTTAAAATATGGAAAACAAAGATGGGATGAAGAATTTATGCTTGGTGAGAATATATTGTTGGAGGTAGAGGAAATAAGAGATATGGGGGTAATAGTGGATAAGGATCTAAAATTTAGGGGACACATTTCCAATCACTATTTCCAACTTGCATTGCATCTTTACCTTTTATGGACAAAACTTTTTTTCTGTCATCAAAGCACTCCACCTTTCTTTTTACCCTTTCTATCTTCATGAAGTATGCGCTGATATTGTATTTATTCCAACATTAATGTTTAACAGCAGTATTAGCATATATTATATGTAATGCACATGGGGATTTCAAAGAATTTTTGTTAAAAAAAACTTTTTTTGGTTTGATGCAACTCCCAGCAAAAAGTACACATCTTACAAGCAAATATATGAAACATATCTTTATAATCATAACTTTAATTTAGCAGATAAGTAAGAGAAACTTAAAAGATAGTATCAAATACCTCATAAGTATTTGATAAGTAAATCCAGTCATTAAACTTTTTTTTTTAAGTATTTAAAATATTAACCTAAACTTACCTTTTTGGATTCCATGCTGATATCTGGAATTCTGCTTGACTCCTAACAAAATAAAAACATGGTGAAAGAATTACATTGTCAAAGAATATCCATCAATGATTTATATAGCATGCATTTATAAAATCCTAACTTATCACAGATGCCATTCTACACTATGCAAATCTGTCTTGCAAATGCATTTTCATCAATTAATTGTGTACATATGTTCTCAGTTTGCCTGTTTTTTGAAGAAGAAAAAAACCTGAGTATCCAGGAGAAAAAAAAAAAAAAAAAAATCCTGCTATCTCCATAAACTGTGAGGGGGGGAGACTGCTGGTGAATGTATCTGCCAGTATGGGTGGGTTTTCTGTGAACAGAGAAAACCAAAGATCCATCAAGCTGGCGGGTGATTAAAGTGTCTAGGAAGGGGAGGGTGTTGTTCTCCTCTTTTTCTAAGGTGAACTGGACTCTGGGGTGTTGGTCGTTTAAGTGTGTTAGGAAGGAATGGAGATACATTGGAGATGGCAGATACATTCGCCAGCAGTCCCACCCCCCCCCTCACAACAATATGGGGTTATAAAAACACTATATAACAGGGCAAAATTAATCTGCTCAGATGACAAGGCCCTAACTACTGAACTAAACCACATCCTCAACACTTTCTTAGCCAATGGCTATAACCCCAAAAAAATCCAAAAAATACTAAAACCAGTAAACCACAACCCCCCCTCCCCCCCTCCACAATAAAGATTACACCAAGTCTATCACCATCCCCTACATCCAGGGCACCTCTGAGAAAATAACCAATATCCTCAAAAAATATAACCTTACTTCCTGTTACAGACCATATAAAAAGTTGGCATCCCTTATCCGCTCTACCAAAGACCAACCACTTCCCCTAGACCTACCTGGTGTATACCAAGTCCCTTGCAGCTGCAAATTGTCCTACTTTGGCTAAACAGGCAGAACAACAAATATCAGGATTTCAGAACACCAAGACTACATCCGGTTTCACCAGTACAGCCGCTCTGGGCTGGCAGACCATGCCTTAGATACCCACCATAAAATTCATTGGAAGAAAACAAAAATAATTCATCGCAGCAAGTTTAAATACAAAAGATTATTCAAAGAATCTTCAGCAGCTCTAAAAAACGTTCCTAACCTCAACAAATTTGGGAGACTTACATTATGAGAACTTCAGCCCAACTGCCAAGACTACCAAATTAGCCCACAAGAGGGCCCCATTAGGACTTTAGGAACAATATTAGTGTCTTGCTTTCTTACTCATTTGCTTTGTGTTAGTGCCTGCATGCACATACCATATCTTTATGTTCCTGAAGATGGCAATGTGACGCTGCCGAAATATAGAAGTTATTCATTAAAGTTACCTTTAATTAATATACTTTATATGCGTCGTTAATTCCGTAAACTAATTACCAGTTATGTCTGACCAACGTATAAGCCTTGCTACTAGAATGGAAATACCCCTTTTTAACAGGACTGAATTCAAACAGAAATTTTAATAATAAGCACCATTTGAACCATGTTAAATCAAAATATACAATGTAAAAATAGAATTGCTTTTGTTTTCTAAATCATGTTATTTTAAATTGTGTAAAAAAAAAAATGCCATGTAAAAAGAGAATTAGCTGTGTGTGTATATATATATATATATGTATATATATATATATATATATATATATATATATATATTCGATTGGAGGTAAAAGAAAAAGTTAATTATCATTATTTTATTATTATTGTTATTATTATTCAGGCCTCCATGGAGTCAAGAGACTCATCGCGGGAGGTCCTTCTTAGGAAACACAAAGTTTATCATACCAGTCCTTGAACTCATTGACCGTTCTTGCTCTAACCACTCTCTCCATTGAAATATAAAAGAGAAAACCTGGTTATACAATACTTCATCCAGAACTGATGGCAATATAGTAAATGAAACTAAATCTGATATAAAGTTAACTACTTACTAACTGTACAATGGAAGAAATAATATTACAAGAAATCCATCACGCAATACACCCAAAGTAAATGAGGAAAAATTCCCTGGAGAAGATGGAATAAGTATATAACTTATTAAATATGCAGGCGTCCTATTCATCAAGCAAATTTTAAATTTTAACAATATTTGGCAGCAAGGGAAAATACCAGAAAGTTGGAATAAGGCCAATATCATTCCAATATATAAAAAAGGCGATAAGTGCAACTATGAAAATGATTGAAGCCTAAGTCTAAAACTATTGAAGTTTTTATTATTATTATTTATTTATTTATTATTATTTTGTGACACCTCCAAGGAGTCCAAAGACTCATCGCAGGAGGGCACCTACTCTACAAATCTCTGGCTCCACCACTTAATTCACTAACTACACCAACCACTATTACCATCATCATCATCACCTACACCAACGTGTCGGTGTAGATGATGCTATAGTTGGGCAATGTCATCAATAGTGGGCTTAACTACTTGTCATGGGTAAATAGGAATGCCATGATGGGCGGCTAACTCCACGTTTCTAGGAGGAGCCACTATGGGATCATCCACTTAATGCCGGACCCGTCCTTCAGACAGGATTTTTAAAATTGACCAGCTCATCAATAGAAATGCGAATCATGTTTACTCCTGCCAATTACTCGCATTCTTGATTAATATTTACTTAAACATTCCCGACAATGGGCAGACACCAGACCAGTACCTAGGTAGTCTGCAGATGATTTGGTGCCCACATGTCATACCTGAATGTATGTTCCTTACACTTTACATTCTTTAAATTTAGTCATAAATGATGTGGCTAAAAGTAATTTAGAAACAGTTTTATCTTTTAGCAAAATCCAGCAGTTTCATAATTTTTGTACATCAACAGATAGATGGCACATTTTAAAAAAAAATTACCAAATTTAACAGTCCGATGAGAGAGAGAGAGAGAGAGAGAGAGAGAGAGAGAGAGAGAGAGAGAGATAGAGATTTTGGATACATGATTATAAACGTATTTGTAATTATAAGCAAGAAAAAAAAACAATTTTGAATATGAAATTCAAGATGAACTTGTAAATGTTCCAGTAAAAAACAATATGATTATTATTAGAGGTCTCTTATAATAATAATATTATTATTATAAGAGACCTCTAAAGAGTCAGGAACTCATTGAGGGAGGCCATACTATTCGCACCAGCAGTTATACCTGTTCTTGAATTCATTCATGCTACCTGCACACATAATATCCAACGGCAATTCAGTCCAATCATGCACCACTCTTTCAGAGAAAAATCTAGCCCTCACCCCCTTCTGGACAGCATTCATTCTCAACTTCCAGGGATGACCTAGCATCCTTTCCCCACCCTCCATAAAATGAAAAATTCACCTACTGAAATTCTGTATAATCCTTTCAGAAATTTGTAAGTCGCAATCGTTTCACTCCTCTTTCTCCTGTTTGTTAGTCTGCAGCCTAAAACAATTCTCAATCTGTCTTCATAATCAGTATTCCATAATCCTGATATCATTTTTGACACTCCACTCTCTCTCTCTCTCTCTCCACTGTATCAGAATTGCCACGGAAACCAGGAGACCAGACTTGCATGCAATAGTCCAAGTGAGGTCTTATTACTTCTGGCCTGACTAACATTTAGAGGTTATAGAAAGAAAACAACTGTGTCACTTTTCAAGATAATCTCCTCTTACTTCAATGCACTTTTCACATCTTTGAATTAACATTTCTATGCCTTGAAAAAATAGTCTGTATTTTTGTCTGTGAAATGGCCTAAAATTGCATCTTTCACCTTACTGTCATCTGCAAATTTTCTTCCTCAAAGGTCTTTCTTCAGTTTTGAGAAGAGGTAGTAATAACTGGGTGCTAGATCTGGGCTGTAGGGTGGGTGTTCAATCTCCTGAAAGACACAGTCCTTCACTGCAAGCTTTGCAACAATAGTGCCGTATGGACTCTTCCCTGTGCAGCAGTTTGTGCAGGAGTGAAGCATAATATCCTGCATTCACAGTGATATTTTTTTCCTTGAAGTCAATCAAGAGAATTCCCAGGCAATTCCAAAAGATTGTTGCCATGATCTTCTTGGTGGACTGTGTCACCTTGGATTTTCTCACGAGTGCTTTGCCTGGTTTGCACCACTCCATGAATCCCCTTTTGAAAAGAGGATCATAATAAAGGACCATGGTTTCATCCCAAGTGACAATAGATTCCAGCACTTCTCTCTGATTCCCTCGGCAAAGCTCTAAAAACTTGCTAGAACAGGTCACACAATGCTCCTTCTGAATTGAAGAGAGAAGTCGGGACACCCACCTTGCAGTGACCTTCGTCATGTGAAGCTTCTCGTGAATGTTGCGAAAGATGGTTGTTATAGAAAGCCCCAACTTTGCTGAGATTTCTTTGAGCTTCAGCCAGCTGTAATTGAGCAGTTCTTCTTCTACAAGAAAGACATTTTCCTCAGTCATCACTTCCCATTCCTTCATGGTGGAATATGAGAGAGAAGCTTCCCGACAAATGCCATCCAATCGCTGTTTGATATCAGTTGGAGAAAGCCCATCTTTGGTGAAAAACTTTATCACAGCACTGTACTCAATTTTTTTAACATTACCACCACTTAACGTGTCACGTGTTAATTAAACAAGTGATTCCAACTGAATGATGTAGGTAGAGAGTTGAAACTGATACACTAAGCTCCCCATAGATGGTGCTATCTCATGCATGCCGTTTTAAAATTGGCACGAATTTTATATGTCAGGCTGGAAACTTTTGGAACATACCTCGTACATACAGACATGACACAGTGCTATGCCCAACCAACAACAAATGGCATTACAGCATATGGACTGATTCAATAAACCAGTTTTCATACCATTAGGTTTTTCATTTCAGTCATAACCGCACCATCATCAAACTTCAACATACAAAGCTTAGACTTTGGACATTTCCAAGTTACGGTACCCCTCTGGAATCGAATGTGACGTAACTCAGGGTATGAGTATATCGACTAAAGTAAACAAACATATGTCCTTACTCAACAAATTAAACCTAAAATATTTAGGCCTGTATTTTGACTACAAGATGAGTTGGCACACTTGTGTTAATTATATACAAAGAGCTGTACTTATTACTAAATGCATTACCTACAAGATATGCATATTCCCACAAAATATTAGAAAAACAATCCACAAATTTCTATGTAGCTCCATACATAGTTATGATACTAGTACTGTATATCTAATACTATTGTGGTCGTTCAATTAAGAAATTTAGTGATAACAACAATAGACTGAGAGTAGTGGCAGCAGGAATAACAATTCCAGTTCCAAAGATACCACACTCTTTTTCTAAAAATAAATAAATAAATAAAACAAACAATAACCATCTCATAATAAAACAGACCGCAACATATTGAATACTCAACAAGCAACTATATCAATTCATCTAAGTAAAGCAACTACAAATTCTACACACAGCCAGTGTAGTAGTATGAAGTATTATTATTATTTTTATTATTATTATTATTATTATTATCATTATGTGACACCTCCAGGGAGTTCAAGGACTCATTCTGGGAGGGCACACTACTCTACTTCAATAAATACATCTCATCCTCACCACTACTACAGGCAATCCCTGGGTTACGAATGAGATACGTTCCTGAGAACATCTTTAAGTCGAATTCATACGTAACTTGGATTCCTGATGAACAGCGCATATGCAGTAATAATAATAATAATAATAACAATACTATAATGGTTCATATGTGGCAATAATAATACAGTGTAATACTGTAATAATAATAATAATAATAATACCCCTGTACTGTAATAATAAGTTACAGAATCTATTGTGATCTTCCTTGTAATTCAAACAAACAGAACATAAAAACAAACTCATACAAAAAGTTTAGAAAGGAGATAGGAGAAATTTCAAAAAAGAATATTAAAGGTTGCATCAATGTCTTGATTACTGGAAGAGGCATTTCTGAGGCAAGACGGTAGGCTAAAATTAATCGGAAGATGATTGAGATGGTGCTAGAGAGGATGGACCTGGTGCTGGAGAATTAGGATTTGATTCTGTTTCTGGAGGAGGGGAGCTTACCACTTAAGTCAGTTTCTTGAAAAAGGTATCTAGGGTTGTTTGCACAGCCTTTTTCTTTTTTTAATGATAAATGGCCTTGTAGCAGCTGATGTTCTCACTAACTGCACAGTAAACCTTCATAAACCGCTGAATGTTAAGATATTGCTCCTTAAGCTTAGCAAATCCTGCTTCGATGAGATGAAAGGCTTCATCTTCTGATCTTCTGATTCTTCATGTTCTTGTGTTTCTATCATCTCCATAAGGTCTTCATTGGTTAATTCTTGTGAATGGAACTCTAGTAAATCAATGACATCATTTCATTGATTTCCAATTGCAGTACATTGCCACTATCCACATCTTTTCTGGCTTTGGCGATGTCTTCTTCTTCTGTGAAGCCACGAAAATCATCACAGAATTGAGGGCATAGTTTGTTCCACAGCCCTTTAATTGTTGATTGCTTCACTTCCTCCCAAGAATCAGCAATGTTTTTGATGGCATCATGAATGTTATAATTCTTTCAGAACTCTGTCAAGGTCATCACATCATCTTCCGTAGCTCTGACTGCTTGCGGGAACGTATGCCATAAGTGATACGCCCTAAATGCAGAAATAACTGCCTGATCCAGGTTGTAGTAACGATGTAGTGCTGGGTGGTAAAAGTACGATCAGGGCCGGCCATCTCGGGGGAGGGGGGAGGAGTGTAGTGGGTGCAATGCACCAAGGTCCCACGATCGAGTGGGCACAGTCAGTACACATTTACGGAAACGTATTATATTTCGAATGTGTTTTTTTTTTTTTTTTTTGTTTCCTGTGCCAAAATCATTTGCAGGTAAGAGGTTTTACAATACGTTTATTTCGAATCCTTTAATTTTTACCTCTGAAAAATATTTCAGGGCCCCAAAAGGTTTGCACGCGGGTCCCTTTATAGAGAAGACCGGCCCTGAGTACGACCTTTACATTAGGGTGAAGGTCATCTAAAGATGTTGGATGTCCAGGAGCGCTGTCCAGAACAAGCAGAATTTTAAAGGGAAATTTTCTTTTACAAACAATAATATTCCACAGCAGGAATAAAACAGTTCAATAACCAATCTTCAACCATGGCAAGTGTGAGGCCAGTAATTAAATTTGACTTCCAATAACGGGAAGAGCTGCTTTAATGATACGGCGAAGTGCAGGTCTGTTTACCTACGCGAAAGACACTAGTTCCCGAATTATTAATTTAATTATTTAATTATTAATTATTCTTATGGGGAGCCTTGGGAGCTCGTTCGTAAGTACAGAACGCCGTAAGTCGGGTCGTCCGTAATCCGGGGTCCGCCTGTACTCAATTGTCCAACAACAACACTACTACCATCATCACCAACAACATCATTTTTTGTCTGTAAATTGCGTGTTCTGAAGGCCGATTTATCTGTACGCGGGATGAAAAAACCCGAGTTTTCGGAAGTAAAACCCTGCTACCACCGTGTGAGATCGGTCTAAATCACCTTCAACTGAAAAAAAACATATAAGGATTCCTCTCGTCACGACGAGAATCGAACCCAGGTCTTTTCCAATCGAAGGGCGCAATGTTCCGCTGTTCTTCCAATTGCGCTATGGCAGCTATTATCATAATTATGCCTCGAAATCATTAATACCACGAATACAGAGCATCCCATAATACTAAATGCTATTTACAGACCACCAAACCTAAACATGATAAAATTCTTACACGAACTCAATTGCTGGCTTTCAAGCCAAGAAATATGCTCAACCGAACACCTAATGATAATTGGCGACATAAACATAAATATTGCAAATGAAAACCAGAACAACACTGTACAATACCTAGACACACTATCCATGTATAATCTAATACCAACAATAACATCATGTACTAGAGAAGAAATATTCGGAAATACTATCACTGCCTCCTGTCTAGACCATATAAACGTCCGAGCACCACCAAATAGTTACACTGCATCAGTCATAAAGTGCAAAGTAGCAGACCATTACTTCACCGCTCTAAACCTGCACACCAAGACAATACCCATGCAATGTCCCACAGAAGAAAAACGACAGAAAACAATAATAGACGAAGAAATAGTCAACCACCAAATAAGAAAAACAGACTGGGAACACCTGGCATCAGATTCAGCAGATATCTTATACAACAACATTAAACTCACACTGGAGGAAATATATAAGAAAGCTACAAAGAAAGTCCGAATTCGATCAAAAACAACACAAAATCCCTGGATAACACAAAACGTAATCCTAGAAATACACAGAAAGGACGCTTTATGGAAAGAATTAAAGCGATATCCAAATAACACAACTTTAAAAACTGAATATAAGATAACAAGGAATCGCCTTACAACACAAATCAGAAATGCAAAAAGAAGCTACTACAGAGACAAATTAACCTCCGCACTAAACAACATGAAACAAACCTGGCATCTGATTAATGAGATGCTAGATTCTGTTCCCAACACCACCGCCTCCGAAACCATAAAACACAGCTTCATGAAAGACGCAAAACCTACCCAACAACTAGCAAATGACTTTAACCAATACTTTGCAGACTCCATCCAAGAACTTCACAGAAATATTCCCCCAATCACAAAACGAGACCCTCCACTTGGACCGCAATCAAAACATACATTATGGTTCCCAACCATAAAAGAAGCAGAACTTCTCTCAGCAATACATCAAATCAAATCAAACAAAGGCCCAGGAATAGATGGTATCAGACCTAAAGATATAAAGCAACATGCAACTAGTTTAAGTCCTATCCTACTAAAACTAATAAATAAAATATTTAAAACAGGACAGATACCAAGTATGCTAAAGACCGCCATAATCACACCCATATACAAACAAGGAAAAAGAAATTTAATCAGCAATTACAGACCCATAGCAACATTACCAATTATCAATCAAATTATGGAGCGGATCATACTGAAGAAACTCACAGCATACACAGAAATCTTTCATATTATCACCAAAACACATATGGCTTTCAGAAAAATAAGGGAACAACATCTCTCTCTTGGAAGACTTTACAGACGTAATTAATACCGCCTTAGACAAAAACAAAATTGCCATGGTAGTCTTTATTGATCTAACTAAAGCATTCGATACACTTACACATCAAACCTTGTTAGAAAAGCTGAGGCATGTTGGAATAGACGGGCCTCTTCACAGGTGGTTTACAAACTACCTCCAAAATAGAAAGCATATCACACGCATCGGATCAAACCGAAGCAGAGAGCTACCAGTAACCTGTGGAGTGCCATAGGGAGCTGTACTCTCCCCAACTCTATTCAACATTTACACGCACGATATTAATCAGTTACCACTCAAAGGTAAGATATTCCAATACGCAGACGATACAGCAATAATATCCATCCATAATAACGCAAGCATAGCCCAAACAAATATGCAACATGATATACATATATATGTAAATCTGATCATGGACTGGCTCACGAAAAACTCCATACACCTAAACTCAGAAAAGACAAAATTAATGATATTCAGAAATCCACTGACTCGACCAGTTGATAACAAATATATAACCATCCGACATCCACTTTCCAACATAAAAAACACACAGAACAGCAAAACCACTACAATCACTCAGGTTGAAACAATACGATACCTTGGAATTTACTTCGATGCAGATATGAACTGGAATAGCCACATAAACCATCTACACAAGAAACTCCGAACAATAAGTAGCAAACTCTACAGGTTAAAAGACATAGTTCCCATACGCCTAAAAACACTAATATACAAAGCACTATGCCAAAATATACTAAGATACGCTATAACAACGTATGCTTTCTGTGCACCCTACAAATTAAATAGATTAATGTCGCTACAGTACAAAATGACAAAACTGATCTTTTGGGAACAAAGAGAAAATCACGACCTTATAAACATTGCAATGGCAGAACACAAAATACTGACAGCAAAACATTTATGTCACTATGCAGCCTTGCTAAAACATTATTTCGATGCCAACTACAGGACAGTTAGAAATACATACCGCATAACAAGACCTCAGACCACTAATTACATAACATATAAATACAATAATCATTACGGAAAGGCCACGCGAAACTTCTACATCCCAGACATGATAAACAAATTACCTTTTGAATACAGAAACCTTACAAACTACAATAGCCTGAAAAGAAACACGCAAATACTACGAACAAGAAACACTCACCCAAAATACAATACAAACTTAATGAAACACAATATATTCGCTCAGGCTTCCAGTTCAGCGACGCATCAATACATTCCAAGTTATTGTGTGTGTGTGTGTGTGAGAGAGAGAGAGAGAGAGAGAGAGAGAGAGAGAGGGCGCGCACGCGAATTTCTCAATCATAGATTTCGTAGCTTCCCAACACAGCAAAAAAAAAAAAAACAATACATAATAACCAACTGGTGTCATCCTCAGATAAGCTTACATATAAGCTTCGAGGATGAAAGCAAAAAAAAAAATTAGTTCTCATCCAAGATGTATCATATGTAACCAAATGCATGTAATGTAGGTATCACATGAAAACCAATGTATGTAATGTATGTATTATATATAAACCAATGTACGTAATGTAAATATCACATGTAAACAAATGTAAGTAATGCATCATATATAAACAAATGTATGTAATGTATATAATAACTGTAACAAATGTATGCAATGTAAAAAAAAAAAAAAATTCTTTTAAAAGTAAATCATGAGTTTACACCATATGTTTGTGAAAATAAGGAAACATAATATTTAGATTGCATATGTGTAAATACTGTTGTAATCACACCTTTTCAAACTTGAAAAAAAAAATAGTAAACCACAACATCTAATATTATACAACTTATGTAACTCTGAACAATATAATTGTAAATTATTATTATGATTGTTATATATATAAAAAAAAACCGTTATCATCATTACTATTTAAATCTCATTATATGTAGCACAAAGTGCTGAACCTTGTAAAATAATATACTGAATAGATGATCATTGCACATATGTAAATATTTGAAAGAACAATAATAAAAAAATAAATAAATAAAAAATTAAAAAATAATAATGCTTCATGCTACTCAACTAGCCACAAGTCACAAAGACTATTTTGTTCTACCTAAAATTGCATATTACAATGCATCAAGATGTTAAAATAAAACCAACATTAAAATATATACAGTACTTTTTATAAATGATCAAATGCTCAATACAGATATTAAAATATGTATTACTATCTCTACTTAAAGAGCGTGTTGTTTCTGAAGAAAAAAAATAAATCTGACCTTTTCGTATCTGCTAAAAATTGCAATACAGTAATACCATATTAATTAAATCTGTAACATATGTTACAAACTATTATTGTTACTCTAATTAGTAACAAGGGGCTCCTTAGGAACACTCTTTATAAGAGTGTTCCTAAGGAGCCTCTGTAGCTATGCCATTAACGACGATGTCCTTTGACTGGGAATACTTAAATTCCGATTCATTCTAGTACGCGAAAAACATTTGTATTTTCATGTGTGAGCATGAGTTAGTCGGTCTCATACAACAGGGTTTGGTTATCCTTCAGGAAGCATAACATTTTCATCTCGCAAAAACAAAGAAAAATCGGCCTGAGAATACACGTAAGTAACAGACATAACACACTTTGCATATACATATAGGATTAGCCATTCTATCAGAGCATTACTTAACGTTTATATGAAGCCAAGTTAATTGGCCAAGACAGATCACTGAACCTAATCCTTCCTCTTAGTTATCTTAGTTAGGTTTAGTTATCTGTCTCGGCCAAGTAACTTGCCTTCGTATAAATGATTAAACACACCAAGTCGTGGTATACTTTTAATTAAGAACAACTGAAAATCATGCTAGAAAAAAAAATATGTATAGCAACATTTCAAGATATGCGGAAAAGAGCATTAATAGCATTCAACTTACTGAAGAAAAATTAGTTTATTTCAAAGCTACCCTGTAAATGCTAATTCTAGATTTGTTCAAGACAGACTATTCAGTTACTGAATAATCGCATATGTCAAAATAATAAAATTTTATAATAATAATTCGTGGTACTTAAGGGCCTTTACGGTCCACCCAGATTTGTTTTCTTAAACATAATTTTTGGATATGTTGGTTACTCTTATGTGCTCGTCTAGCCGGTTTGTGAAAAACCTAAGTTTCCGGGGGAACCCTTTTCCTCCCCGCCCTCAGCAAGAGACCCAGCTAATTCACCTTCAAACAAACAAACAAAAAAAAAGGCTCTTCTTGTCCTTGAACCCAAGTATTTCCAATCAAAGGGCCTCTTCGAACCGACTGAGCTACGGAAGCGCTCAATTTTAATTGTAATTACACTAATATTTCTCCTGTATCAGGAACCATCGTCAGAGTGTTTTAAATTACGAACAGCATGTTTAAAATAATAAAAATGCATAGTCGCATTTCATAAATGCCTGTTAGCTGTATTGTGTAGTCTATTGTGTGAACTATGTAGAAATAACTGAAATATAGAGGAGTGGGGGAGACATAAAGGAGGATAACAGGCCAAAATTAGCGCTACGCCCATTTTCAATTGGCCTGCCAGAATGGGAAGGAAGGGGAAACAGATTACTAGAGAATACTTTATGCCTGAGTGCATCTATCCCAAACAGTTCCTTACAGTGGTGTACACAATAAAAACGAATCTTCTTCAAATCGGTACTCTTTTAAATAACATTATTCGCTTTTTTTAAAAAAAAAGGTACACCAGAAGAGGAATTTTTATATAATTTCTGAACTGTTTAAAGTGGGACAGTTTGTGTGTGTGTGTGTGTGAGAGAGAGAGAGAGAGAGAGAGAGAGAGGTCACTAATACTTAATGAGTTACGAAGTTATGAATGAGCCATAATATCAGTAAAGTCTAATTCTCCTTGCAAGTAAATTGAAAATGTGAAATTTTAATATACCGCAATAATGCTCTGTTCACCGTTAAATCTATTTACTAATATTAAATTCTAATACAGTCATGACGCGTTAGGCTGTTTAAAACAATCTTGTTAGGATCAATCGTCAATGAATGTATGAGAATCGTAATCAGAAATTTTAATTTTAAACTTAACTTACTTATTTAGTTTTTTTAATTAAGAAAATTATCTGACAAACTAATGGAGATGATGATACTGTATTACAGAACTGCAACTCTTTAGAATTACTAGGGAAAGCAGGTAGTACAACGATAAACGTTTACTGCAATACGGCTAGAATCAGATGAATGTACGATGCCAGTCAAATAACATTTTGTATACACCACGTTCAAATAATTATTGAAACATCTCCCTTCTCCCATTTTAGAAAGAAATATACTGATTATACATTCCTATCGTCACATGGTGGTCTTTATAAGACAACCTTTATAAGACAACAGAATCGATTGTATCTATATACAGTCAACGGCACGTAGAAAAAAGTCACTGACTTTGAAAAAAGTGTTATCATGGATATTATATCAATTTCCTATCCTGAGTGATACTGGTAACAGTCCATCAGCCAACCTCAAATAATTACAATCGGACAGGCAAGTATGAGGGGGGAGGGGTCACAGATAACTGGGGAATACAGTAATTTATGCTTGAATGTATTACCGTATTTACTTGAATATAACTCGCTCTCGCACCCTGATTTTACTTTACGAAAAAAGAAATTAAAAAGTTTCGCATATATCTCGCACACGAAAAAAGTTTAAAACTTTAAAAAATAGATATTGAATGTTCTTATGGCTGTTTCAGATATTTTGAAATTCGGTTGAAGAGAATCAGCATTTCAACTCAACAATCATTGCCTTTGTCATCGAGTTGTGCTATTTTTATATCGCACCAATCATATGCGAGATCGGAAGTAGCGATAGCGAATAGTCGATTCTTGGTAAGTCATACCCATTTTCAATTGTTGTTGCTGTTGTTTTTTAAATCATGGTGATCTTATGATTCCGAAATGATAAAAGGGCAAGTAATAATGAAACTGTTTTAATTTAATTACAGAAACATTTTCGCTAAAGATTGAAATATATCGCGTGATGAAGGTGAGCGGCCGATCGCGTAAATAACGTTGATAATTAAAATTTATATGTAGTCAGTTTATAAATAATGTGAGTAATTATAAATTATAATGAATGCTGAGAATTTAATTATAAACGTCAGTTTAATTTTTTCCTGAAAAACTTTAGTTTCCGAAAATCCCCGCATACATCTCGCAGAACGATTTTTTTACTTTCATTTTTGGGTAAAAAGTACGAGTTATATTCGAATAAATACGGTATCTCAACTGTAAAACTTGGGTGGCAGAGGTATAATGATATGGGGCTGTTTTTTCTGGCATGGACTTGGCTTTTAGTTGAAGTTCCTGGAAGAATGAACATCAATGGATATGCAAAATTCTGCAATGAAACGTTTCCTACATCGTGGCATTTTTACAAACCAGAAATAGGTCTCTTTCAAAATGGCAGTGCGCTATATCATACCAGAGATGCATCTGTGACATGGTTTGAGGGAAATGACTCGACTGCACAGATTTCAACCATAAGGCACTTTGTGGACGAACTGAAACGTCCAGCCTGACCGGTTCAACTAACAGCAGTACATGGGCTGATGGTCATGTTAAGGAAGAATGATTCCAAACACCTGACTTCCAGACTTAGTCGCAAGTATAATTAGCAACCAAGATTGGAATTTCAACAAACTTGGAATTGGAATTCCCAAATTAGAATACAACAAAATGAAAGAGGTCCCGACTCACTTGTTTAGAATACAGATCAGGTATTATGTTTAATAAAAATTCATTTCGCATATCTCCATCCCCTGTTACATTACAGTAGCCGTTTATCGAGATTGCCAACTTTCCCATAGTCAGAGAGTGGCAGTTCTCGCAGCACACATATTGTATTCATCAATTTAAAGAGAAACACACGAATGAACATGAATATTATGTTGAAATGCTGTAGGATGAAGCCTGAAGGCCAGGTAGTAACAATGTTATCTCCAAGAGAGAGAGATTCACTGAATACCATGATTCTCCGGATACACATATTTAGTTACAGATACTTGGGAATTTCAGGAAAGCTAAGTAGGTTACTAGGTTGAATGCAGTTCTCCGTTTCATACAAGAATACTTGCCTCTTAATTCTACTTCTAACGGTAGATAATGATTGCATACAAGTTTCACTACCTAGGATTGTTTTTTTTTCGAATATAACAGCGCATAAGTCTCTTATTCGTGTATGTATGTATCAGAAAACAATTAAAACAATTTAACTTTTCATACATACCAAAACTGGATTTATATCGTTAGTGGATTCGTTCTTTTTAAGGTTAATGAATTGAAAATTTTAAAATTTTCATGCGAAGATAGTGCAAAATATAAAATGAGTAGTTTTAATGATAAGAATGTAGTAAGTATTCTAGGTATTCTTAAAATATTTTAGTAAGAATATTTTAAGTATTCTTACTAAACTTTTTTTTTTTTTTTTGCAATAAACAGACGTACGAAGTTTTCGCGCTAATGAATATTTTGGTGGGTATATTTTAATAGTTTATACCCATGAAAATATAAAATTAAAATGGACATCAAAATATATAAAATACACATCCATGTATATTTTAATGGATAATACTTTATATCGAAATAATGATGACACTTGTAACAGGTGAGTATAGATTAATTGATATGAGAAATCTCATATGAATAATCAATAATAAGTAAGCTAATCATGACAGTTTAACGAATTATAAAAACAGTAATTAATCAAAAGTTCAGAAATAATTAAATATTTAATTCTAACTACTTCATTTTGAGTTTTGTTACCTTATTGCATCAAAGACCGCGCTGAAGGAGATACTTACAAGAGGAATACTATATCAGCGAATGTAAATCATAATCAGTTTCAAATACAAACCCTCGTATAACGCGGTACTTATACAACGCGGTTTCGATATTACGCGATCTAAAAATTGTAGTAACTCTTGGCCAACGCGGTATTTATACAACACGGTTTTGATAAAAATTGTACTAACCTTTTTTTTTTTTAAGTTTTAAAAGAGGTAAACCGTGAGTAGACATAACTATACATAATAAATAACGGAAAAATAAACGAAAGACAACTTTAACAAACAACAAAAATAAACGAAAAAATAAATAACGGATAAAGTGAAACTTTTTTTTTTTTTTTACCGCGCGACTTAAAAATCAAATTTTATCTTCGTGAAATTTGTGTCTGCCCGTATCGCGCATGTAGTTATAAGTAGTGAATTTATATTAGGGAAAATACCCTTAAGCACGCATGTACGCCAATTGTTTACGGTATAAAGTGTTTATTATTGAAAGTTGTCTTCGTTTTCTGCCAGGAAAGCGCATTAAAAATCATAAGTGTGTTAATCTCAAGCTGAGTACTTTATTTTCTGGTGAGTTACATGCAATAAGTAATGCTTTTTTATATAAAAATTTTATTTTAATAGTTATGGCTACTTTTGCGATATGGTTAAAAACGAAATTAGTGAATTAATTGATGGGGAAATAGATTTAAATTAGGAGGAACCAGTATAATTAACAGATGACGTCGAACCAAATAGCGGGGAAAGTTCTGCCGAAGATTCTGATTGTGATGAATCCGTTAAAGAATTCCGTTTAAAGAAATCAGCAGAAGGATTGGACTTGGCAAGAAAGTTAGGAAGTTATTTTACGGATAATGATCTCTCAATGGAGCGTTCCAGAAAATTCACGCGACATTTGGATATTTGTTTAGCTCCATATTATGAACTTAATAAATAAAAAAACTGCAGCATAGTGGTAAGCAAGGTCTTATTACTGACTTCTTGATAACTAAACCAGCCGAAGTATGCAATGAGAATTATACAAATACTGTCCAAGAGATTTCAAGTGATGACGATATCCGGCCACTCGTAAATAAAGAACATCTACGGAATGTTCGTTTTGAAGACAGTGATGACGATTAAAATATGCACTTTATTTTATTTTGCCTAAAGCATTTTATGCATTATAAGCAATGAAGTTTACGTAAAATTTATATATTTTTATAAGTTTACACTATGTATTTTGTTTCATAGTTTATATGTTTTCTTAACTTACATGAATTACCTGAATTAAATAAAAAATTTTTTGTTGGATATGTCATCGTTGTTTATATAATTTAAAAAAAAAAAACGATTTCGGAACATAACCCTACTTTTACTATGTGATCAGAGTCTCGCATAACGCGATTACATAACGCGCCATTTCTATGGAACCTAACATTCGCGTTATGCGAGGGTTACCTGTAGTGCGTTTCACACATCTGTGATGAGATGCGTATGAGTTATAGTGGTAATGGACACTTCTAATGATCTCTCAAGTTGGGATTGTCAGGTTAGTATCTTTATTAATCTTGATCGACCTAAGTAAGCTAGGATTCTTCCGATCTCGATAATCTGGATGATAATCCTAGTTTGATTTGCTTTAATACTGACTTCTGCAGATAACTTTTTTCTGCTTTTAATGCACCGACAATAACAAAACTGTTTACAATCTGTTTAAGAACGTCGGTTACTGTAGAGCAGAAGTCCGAAAAACAACGGCGCACCGCCTTTTATTAAACGGCCTACGAGCTAAAGATGTTTGGTGTTTAAATAAATTTCCTGACATAATTGATGCAGTATAAAATAAAAAATAGTGTTAATGTGACGCAGCCATGCACATTCGTCTGTGTATTGTCTATGCTCTCTTTCGCGTCACCGTATATTCCACTCTCGTCGCCGTACGCTACTACCAATGCCACTCTCAATCCAAGACCTTGTGTAGTGCTATAACCTTTGCTGTAATTTTATTTATATGTAGATACTGCATTGCTTAACTTAATTTTTGTACATACATATTATTTACTAGTTTATCTTTGACTATTTATGTACTGCTGTAACCTTTGCTGTAATTTTATTTATATATAGATACTACATTGCTTAACTTAAGTTTTATACATTGATATTATTTATTAATCTGTCTTTGACTATTCATGAATTGCTGTAACCTTTGACCTTGTGTACTGCTGTAACCTTTGCTGTATGCAGGATAGCAAATAAAATATAAACATTAGCCAATATAAGTACTGTGTATTATATCCTAGTATAGCAAATAAAACATAAACATTAGTCAATAAAACATTAACCAACCAACCAAACAAACAAACAAACAAACACAATGCTAACTCGACAGTCGTTTGAGTGCCACACGTTCGTAACTACAAGTATCATGACTTTATGTCGATAAATATTGGTACATGGTACTTGGCTGGCGAAGAGTAACATATTTACTATCAGACTCTTCTCAGAAAAAGGTCTGCTGACCCCCTGCTGTAGAGTATTAAGGTCAATATCATCCTGAAACAAACCATAACTGTTACTCACGTGTTGCATGAGTTAATATGCCATCCTTCCATCCATCAATCAAAGTGTCTCATTGAAATAGGTTTATAAACAAAAATTAGTCGAGTAATATTGTCAAGACACATTATTCGATTATTATTAACAAAGTACGTGACAGACTAATGGAAATGTTAACATGATTCCAGTTATACCTAAACGAATGCTTAATATTATTGCAATTATTTATCTATTTATATTGAAGAAATATTAAAATACAGGTAATCCTCGTATAACACGGTAGTTTGGTTCCTATGAAATATCGTGTAGCGAAACATTGTTGTACGGGGATAAGAACCAGTACAAAAAGGGGGGGGGGGGGGGTCAAGCGAGAATGTTTTCTCTCTTGCAGAAATGGTGCTGTTGGACGAGCTGTCATATTTGCAGAAATTGAAAATCCTGCAGTAAAAGAATTTAAATTTAAATTTTTTGCAATGTAACGATGCCTTCTCTCATTTTTTAATACGATCTAAAATTTGTATCTTTGATTCTAAAGAAATAACGTTTATTTGAGCGGTGAGGCATAATTTAGGGTGGAATTTAATTCTTAACAAAGAAACTACTCCAATGCAGTTCCTAAGAACAAAGTTTAGTAATAATATCAAGAAAAATGCATGGTATGTATTATCTTGATAATAAAAACCAAAATAACCTTACAAAAACCTTTAAAAATTCACGAATTGCACGCTTTTCGAAATCACAATTTTTATGGTCTCAAAACAGGGGGATTGCTCAAATAAATAAATAAAATAAAATACGGGGATTTCCCAGTAATTTTTATTTTATTTTATTTTTTATTTTTTCATAACAACTAGAGAGTTGACACTGGGGACCCTAAAAAAATGGAAATGTTGAAAAATTGACTCCAACATAATTGCAGGGTTTTCCCCCGTAAAAGCTCAAAAATACAGTGTCATGTGAAGTTTGCTGCAGTTCTCTGTGTTACAGAGAAACCGTGTTGTACAAGTATACCGTGATGTACGGAATTTCCTGTATTTACATCAGTACAGTAACGAGGGTATGAAGCGCCTGTGGCAAGTGTCTAACTTGCGTCCCCCTAGCCTAAAAATGGCAAAACTTTTGAAAAATTTAAATGTAACAAGTTAAATTTTATTAAATGCAATATGTTAAATATTTACTATTAACCCCATCAAAATGAGTTGCAGTGTGTGTGTTGCAGAATTTTTATGTCTAAAGCAGCGCATTGCCGAAATTTAAAAATACAGTATAAAATAGCGGACTTTTATATCTATTTATTTATTTTTATTTTTTACGTTTTGCGCCCCAAACTAGTTGCGCCCGTGGTGGAGGCCTCTTTCGCCACGTCCTCGATACGGCACTAATTTACATTAATAAATTTAGTTTAATCCTTTATCCAAGTGTAAGCAAACAAAGTTTGCGCCTGAAAATATCTTCAGGACTGAGGTAAGGTAGTGCAACACCAGGCAACTCCGAGCAAAGGTGGACCAAGCTCTCGTCGCTCATTGTCTCAGTATCTCCCATAATGCAAAGCACATCTCCTTGCGGACATGTATACTGCTATGCATTAAGGGAAGGGCCACTACCCAGACCGGTTTCAACCTTTGCATTATGGGAGATACCGAGACAATGATGATGAGAGCTTGGTCCACCTTTGCTCGGAGCTGCCTGGTGTTGCACTACCTTACCTCAGTCCTGAAGATATTTTCAGGCGCAAACTTTGTTTGCTTACACTTGGATAAAGGATTAAACTAAATTTATTATAGTCTAACCAAGTGAAAACTTGGTTAGACTATAATAAACTTCCAAAACTAAAGTAATAAACTTCCAAAACTGATTTACATTATTCGTTGACATAGTTATCTACATGGAATTTTACAGCACAAACCACACATTGTTCTATCAGGTAATGATAATCATAAAATCACACAATCTATTATCATTTAGTCAAACTAATTATAGTTTAATTATACTTTTTATTGAACGATGTATAAAGAGGAATACAAATAAGTGATTAAAAATAAATAAAACAACATTAAATTAAGTCGAAAAATCGTTATTACTTTCATTTCGAAAACCGAAATTCGTAGTAGAATATTATGAAATAAGTAGACATTCGTCATTCTTTTCCAGAGATTTCACAATTCTGCCACTAGAGTTCATCGAATTAAAGAATTGAAAATGATACGGTGTGAAGAAATATATCATTGCGGATGAAAGAGCATGCATTGAATGAGTTCTTGCACTGTCATGCAATAGTGGTTGACAGCGAAACTCATCTTTAGTGTCCAAATACACTCTGCATTTGATGATAAGACAAACAGTGCCAGAGAATGCTAAATCTAGACGCTTTGCTTTTTGAAGTGCTTTTCTCATTTCTCATCATTTAATGCTTTCTTAAATATTTTCAATATTTTTTAAATTTAAAAATAAATATCAATTGCCGGAAGAGCCTGTGTAGCTCAGTGGATGTGGCGTTTGCACACCACCGCGCTAGGCCGCACGAAGGAAGTCTTGGTTTCGAGTCTAGTCGGCGACTAGAAGAAATTTTTCTAAGCCTTTTTTCGACCGGTTCCCGAGTTAGTCGATCTCTGGCACGGGCAAGCAGGTTTTTCCTCCCGGAAACTCGGGTTTTTCGTCCTGTAAACTCGGGTTTTTCGTCCTGTAAACTCAAGAAAATCGACCGTAGAACCCACATTATTTCAGACATTAAATATATTGTGTTAGGGTTAGAGACCACGAGATGGCGGCACATTTGAGCCGTCTCTCTTCACTGCGTACCGCTTAATTAGTGATAGCCTTGGGCCATCTGTCTCTGATTGGGTACCAGTGGAGATTGAACTGCCCACTCAGTCTCCAAAAGTTAGATAGGGCTAAATGGCCTCGCCTACTCCCGTATATACGGGAATAAAAAAGGCGTTAGCTGATTTTTTTTTTTTTTTTTTTTTATCAATTGCCGGCCTGGTTGACCGAGTGATTAGCGTACCCGCTTTCCAAGTCGCGGGTTCGAATCCCGCTGCGGGCATGAATGTTTATGATTGCCTTTAGGTAGGAGATGAATTTCGCTGGAGGCCTGAAGTGGCTTGAAAACGTTCCATGTTTTGGCCTCTAGTGCAGGGTTTCAGGACTATGTAAAAATGAAATTAAAAAAAAAAAAAAAAATTTCCCCTTAGCCCACCCACGGTACAAATGTACAATAGGTTAGAGGTACAAATAACTTTTCGTGGGAGGAACCACATAAAAAAAAATATTTTAAAAAAATACATGTGAAAAATAACCTTTCGTGGTATTATGAAGTGGACGCCCAGGAGCAACAACTGCGTAATTGTGACCTAGTAGACCACATAAAATCACAGAGAGAGGACCATCGAGTGCATGCATCGCACGTAACGCGCGAAAAAAAAATCGCCCTGTTCTCAGCTGAAACACTCGCTACCGAGTTCAGTTCCGAAATGCGT
The DNA here is from genome assembly GCF_054136105.1 of Typopeltis vanoorti. Taxonomy (NCBI): domain Eukaryota; kingdom Metazoa; phylum Arthropoda; class Arachnida; order Uropygi; family Thelyphonidae; genus Typopeltis; species Typopeltis vanoorti. The sequence goes on along the minus strand of NC_143573.1, from coordinate 66,303,366 downwards.
CTGCGAACAACGCCAGCACTACAACTGTTCGTCGAGAGCTGAAGAACATAGGTTTCCATGACCGCGCAGCCGTACACAAGTCTAACATCAACAAGGGCAGCGCAACCATCGGATGGAGTGATGTTAAGCTCGCCCGCCATTGGGCTGTGGAAACGAGTCCTACCAATGAGTCAGGGTTTGGCGGATGCCAGGAAAATCCTATCTGTGTTGTGCCAACTGTGAAGTTTGGTGGAGGAGATATCATGGTCTGAGTTTTTTTTTTTTTTTTTTTGTTGTTTTGTCTTGTTTTTCATGATTCAGGGTGGACCCCTATCTCCAGTGACGGGGAATATTAACACTGCAGCCTATAATGACATTCTAGACAATTTTGTTCTTCCAACTTTATGACAGCACTTCGGTGTTCCTGTCCTCATCCAGAAAGCAAAGTCTGTGAGTAGGATTGTTTAGATGAGATGGATGTTGAACTTGCATGGCCTGCACACAGAAGCGTAGCTAGAGGAGGGCAGCACCTTGAATCTTTTTGAACTTTTGCAGTTAATTCTAAAATACAGTCTCGAAAACTCATTTCCAAATATTGTAATACATATTGCGAGTTTTCCCTCACAATTGCTATAAGTGTTGCTAGTTGTGAGAAGAGTTTTTCTAAATAAAATTAAGAATTACCTACATTACTATGAAACAGACTTCGCCAATGTAACATTTTATAATATTGAAATTAAAGTTTTACTTCAAAAATAAACATAATGTTTTAATTTATTTCCCTAGACGTCGTTTTGACTTTTTGTAGGATTTTTGGTGTGTATTTAGAGGGGCGACAAACTCAGGGATCGCCCCGGGCGGCAAAAGCTCTAGCTACACCATTGCCTGCACAGAACTCTGTTCTCAACCCCATCGAACGCCTGTGGGATTAATTGGAATGCCGATTACGAGCCGATAATTCACTGAAGTCCGGCCGAATCGCTGGACTTCAGTGAATTATCTTAGTTATGCTCTTCTGGAAGAATTGAAGGGAAATGAAGCCCAACAAAAGAAAACTTTATGTGTTTAGTTCATGTTCTTCCGCCTGTTCCACACACGAGCTTCCCATTATCATCGCTTTTTTAACTCCTTTTCCCTGCTCACACTTCACGCACTAATCACTGTTATCAGTACCTGATCCAGCTTCCATCGATCTGCATTTAATCTTCTTCATTTCCGATTTTTGAAATGGGAATATAAAATAATAATACGAATATATTCGTACAATTTCCCATGAGTAAATATGCTTTCCTCAATGATTATTTATTAATGGATATTAATAGATAATAAATTTTCTATTAATTTTGATAATCAACATATATTTTTTGATTTGTTTTCCTCTAACAAATGAACAGAAAGCCTTTTCTGTATTTATCTAATAAATAAATACCGAAATAACACTCCTGTTTTAAATGGGGGGGGGGACCTTAAATGAAGCATCAGTATTTGTGAAATTCTGAATAACAGTTTTTATTGGCAATTTAGCTGAAAGTGCTCCACTACACCAAATTACTCCATACACTAAATGACCCCTATATCCGATTCGCGTAACATGGTTCTTGTTAATATTTTAACACTGCACGTCTTATTACCGTAGTCCACCCTTATCCGCGAGTTCAGTTATCCGCAGTCAACCCAGGTCCGAAAATATTAAATGGAAAATTCTAGAAATAAACAATTCATAAGTTTTAAATTGCGCTCCGTTCTGTGTAATTCTCGGTTATCAGATCGACTGTCGCGGTATCGCAGTGCTTGAGTTCAAGCAATTCTTATTTTACTTAATAATGACCCCTAAAGGGCAAGCGTAGTGATGCTTGCAATTCGGATATGCCACAGAGAAGCCGTAAAGTGGTTCCTTTTAAGTGAAAAGATGAAAGATTTCGATTATATACCGTATTTACTAGAGTATAACTCACCCTCGCGTATATCTCGCGCCCCTGATTTTACTTTACAAAAAAGAAATTAAAAGTTTCGCATACAGTTACCTCGCACACACACAAAAAAAGTTTAAGTCACGCGATTTTTTGTTAATACCTCATCAATCACATGCACATTTTCATAGTTGCATTATCTCTACATACCTACCATTGCTGTCCGTTTCGCACTGGTAATTTTTGCTTGAAATATGGAGAAAAGTTCAAAGTTACAGTGCTGGTTTTAAATGAAATATTCAAATATATCGTGAGATGAAGGTGAGCGGCCGATCGCATAAATGTTATTGTTATTGTTGGAGAGTCCACTGAAGAGCTTTTCTCTAGGGTTATTGTCAATTTTCTGTAGAGCAGCAGCAATTGTTGGACAAGAATAGATATTGGCAGGTGTTAGTTCAACTCCTGGCCAGTTCTTGCATGTTTCATAGCTCCTACTACCATCTGGCTGTATTTTCATGCCTTTAAAATGTCCGTCCTTAGTGGTGATGATTTTGGCTATTTCTCTATTTTCATTAATTTCATTCTTCTTCTTGATAGTTTGTTTTACCAATCTTATTTTGGCGACAGAGTTAGCATCAGTTATTGATAGTGGGTGTAATTTTTGAGGTAAGTATCTTGCTTCTTTGGCTAGTCTGTCTGCTCTTTCATTGCCTTCAATATTTACATGAGCTGGTATCCATTGAGTGTACAGTTCTTATTTTTCAAATTTAAAGTTGTTAGTAGTTCATGAAAGAGCAGACAGACTAGCTAAAGAAGCAAGATACTTACCTCAAAAATTACACCCACTATCAATAACTGATGCTAACTCTGTCGCCAAAATAAGATTGGTAAAACAAACTATCAAGAAGAAGAATGAAATTAATGAAAATAGAGAAATAGCCAAAATCATCACCACTAAGGACGGACACTGTGCCTAATTTCTAAATTACACTTTATCATAGGTATGTATGTATAGGAAACAACTTACTATATATAGGGTTCGGTACTATCCGCGGGGAGTATTGGAAAGTATCCACCGCGGATAAGGGGGGGGGGAAACTACTGTATTATAATTATCTACCTGTCTTGTCTTCACTTTTTCTCCATTATTTCTTTTCGGCATGGTGAACCAGATAACAAGTAAAAATAAAAAGCTATCCGTATGCAATGTCTGAGAAAAAAAAACATTACTAAATTGATTAAACTATTAAAACATGCCAAAATTTAATTATAACTACTTATTACACCTAAAATGAGCAAAGCTTAAAAACAATTTGAGCAACTTTTTAAGCTTTCCGATTTAGAATGTTAAAAAAAATTAGCATCATGAGTTCAGCATTTTCCACTTACATAAAAAAAAACTACTGACAAGATGTGTTACAAAATTGAACCGCATGAATGACATGTCAGCGCCATTTTCAATGGTTCCAATGATGAAATTATACCGATTCAGTTTCATAAGGGAAAAAAAAAAAAAGAAAGAATTATTAGTGTAAGCAAACGTAAGATGATAATACAATAGTAATTAGAAAATGCAACAGAAGTAATTCGTGGATGGTCGAGGTCTTTAAAGTGCCTGTGTGAACAGGTTGGAATTACGGAAAATTACGAAGGCTATAGTGCTATTTCATTGTCCCTTACCTGACTGCCTGTGTTCCCTAGCAGGTCTGTCTGTTTCATGGGATGAAAAGCCGGGCACTCGCAGTCAGACCTGTTTAAGAAGGGCCAAATTTACACATAAACTAAACAAACTACAGCTTATGGCCTCACTTCATTACAAGGACTTCCAAAAAGTTATTAAAACTAAAATTTACTCAGTAGAGAGAGAATCCGCTCAAAATAAAAAGTTATAGTATAGGGTTACAGCAACCTTAAATCCCGCCATGCATATAAGATCGGCTAACTCACTTTTAGCTGAAAGGTGTTTAACAATCACACAACAGCGTCTACGAAAGTACTCACGTGTAATAGGAAAAGAAAAGGCAAGAAAATTCTTTATTGTTGCAATCGCAAAGCCTGATAATAGCGTAGCACGCTATTACTACCACTGACAACAGACCGCAACATATTCGATTCCAGCTCCTGAACGAATTCATTTCAAGTTATTTTCTGGTCATTCCTTAATTCTATTGCAGACAGAAACCCAACCATTAGATTTAATCGATCATTAGAGGTGATCCCACCAGAAAAGATGTCAGTTGACTCAGCTCAGCCTGAAAGTGTTTACTATTATTATTTTTTGTATGGAATTATTCTTCCGCAAACATGAAACAATTGTTAACAATAGAAGGAATGTGCGGAAAAATATAAAGAAAAGAATTTAGCAAATGATTGCAATGACAAGATGACAGGTTACGTTTTTTGATGCGCTAGTTCCATCTGCACATAGCCAATCTTGTCAGTCAACGTGGTCGATGAGTAGATCAAACAATCTAGGAGTCTAAAAATATTTCGCATACGGATCGATTCGATTGCTGACTGTCTTGAATTTCTATTCTAAATTCAATTTTTTTTTTTTTAATACCGACCGTACTTAAATGAATGTACTTGTTTGATCACTAAAAACTGAAATCAATTAAACTTCTTCTAATTAAATCTTTAATGACAATTTCTTAAACTGTAGTTATAAAATTTCCTTAACGGAATATGTTTTCCTTAACGGAAATGTGCACTTTGTACATTTAAAAATACTGTACTATTTTTTAAAAAGAAAGAAATATATTACTGACATTCGAATCATAAAGAGCAAAAACACAAATGTTTATTCCTTGTGTGAGAATATCTGTAAGAATGTGAAGATGCTATAGCTACAGTACTTAGCTCGAGAACCAAAGTTTTAACATTGTCTTTTACAGTATCGATTCCTAGGTCTAACATTTACATCCATTTCGGCTTGTGGGAAGAAGTGTTCTGTCACGTCACCTGCCTACGTTAACAAACTTTGCAGTTTTCGTACGCTAAAGAGATTAACCAGGTCGAACTGAGTTTCCTCAAAATAAGAAGAAAACAGTTTAACTGCTTGCTTTCTTAAGCACATTCTAAGACGCACTGCTTCGCTGGTCGGATGAGTTAAATCTCCTTCAAATTTAAAATGAAAAGAAATAATGAAATTAAGATCATGTATTTTAGTGAGATATCCTAACTTGTAAAAGAGATTAATTACAAGCAAACTAAGATGCATAAAATAAGCGACAAAAATTAAACTACAATTATACAAAGTCCGTTATCTTTGCAAAGATAAACCTTTGTGGACATGTTATCTTTAAAATTTATGAAGTAACTTTTAAAGGAAGATACAGCGGCATAATTCTGTTAAATTGAAAAGAATGGAAGTGAGAGAAGGAATCAGATGTAATTATGCGGTATGTATGACTTAATGCTGTCTGCTTTGCGCTTCGCAACCATATGCCTGGGGAAGGAGTGTCCTAGATTCGATTCCCGTCGGCGACGAGAGGAGCTTAAGGATCTTCCTCAGCCATAGTCAAGTTAGCCGGTCTTAGGCGTGGACAGCAGGGTTTTTTTCTCCCCAGGTTAGCTGGAGTTTTTCATCCCGCAAACCGGCCCAGTGAACACACACAGATACAGTCAGGAATACCTAAGACGATCCCTCCAGTCATAGGTCTGATTTGTCAGCTATGCCGGTCCCGAGACCGGATAAAAATAGGAGGGATTGAGGTGGTGCCGTACCTCCCCATAAAAGGGGCTCACGGCCGTTGAATCACCATACGAAATAAATAACTTAATGCTGTATATTTGCTGCCTTTGGGAATAAAAAGCTACACCATTACCCAGAATTCTGAAATATTGTGCACTTGCTACATTAAAAAAAAAGCAAAAAGAAAAAAAAATGCATCTTTGCGATGTTTAATCACCTGTTCACTTACCATATGACCTGAAACTCAGGAAGCAGAAAACATCAGTTACACACAACTAGACTTCTTTATCTTACGGCTGATCGACAGACCGGTACTAATGTCAAGCAGTACCGTCCTGAGACCGCACTGGCTATTGAAACAGAACAAAATCTCGTTGGTTTTATTCAGAAATTTCTAATACAGATAACCGTAACCAGCTAGCGAGAGGAGGAATAAACTATTGAATATTTTGAACAAATCAAGAGGCATTTACAAGGCATCAAAAACTCCTTAATTTGCAAAATCGTGTTGCAATTGAAAATAACGAAAACAAGCACAATATCGAAGGTGCATGCTGTTGATGGATGATATTACCAAACATGGGGTACATATTAACTAAACCTCAATGTGCTTCACATATAAGTCGATCCTGAAGTAAAGCACAATCCATTTGCAGATTTAATGACTAACTGTATTACTTAACGTTTTAAGGGAGAAATATTTAATTTATCAAAACGATGTACACTGAGTAGCCATTTTATTAGAAACACCTCCCTATTTTATACACTTTATACACTCAGTGTGTATAAAAAAGTTTTTTATATACACTGAGTGTATAAAGCTTTTTTATACACTGAGTGTATAAAGCTTTTTTATACACTGAGACCTCCACTTTTTATCCTTCCGCAATTTAGCAGCGGAAGTATTACAAGGGAAGAACAAAAAAATCTTTCCACCAAATTTTAATTTCTTCATGAAAAAAAAAAAGCTCGAGATGTGGGCTTATGATTACAATTGATTACTTGCTTCAAGTGAATTATTAGTTATTTTACGATAATTAATGCAAACTGTGATTTCGACAACAGTTATGTAAAATAAAAACAGTTAACCTCCAGCTGAAATGTAACTGAAGAAAGTGGTTTTTTTTTTCGATTTTTTTTTTCAATTCTCTGTAAGCTAATTAATTCTCCATAATGACTACTTACACATCGTTTTAATACTATAGGGGGGACCGGAAAGTAATCAATTATTTTTAATAGGTCATTTTTAGCCGATTGCTTCTTCTTAAATAACACATAAATTATTAAATTTGATTTTTATTTAAATATTAGCATTACTTTTCTATTTAAAAAATCTGTTGTTGTTTTTTTTTAATTTTAGATTATTTTTTTTTAATATGGCGGACTTTAAAGTTGAAGAGCACCATTTACGTCATTGTATGCTGTTTTTGTTTTACCAAGGAAAGAATGCTAATGAGGCTACCAAAATCATTTGCTCAACTTATGGAGACGTATTGAAGGTTAACAAATGTCAGTGATGGTTTAGAAGATTTGCAGAAAAAAAAAACTTTTATCTCTCTGATCGTCCTCGATCTGGAAGACGTCTTACTCTAGATGACGATGCTCTTAAGACTCTCGTTGAATCAGATCCAAAACAAACCATACAAGAATTAGCAGAGAAACTTAATTCATCATGGTCAACTGTCCAAGAGCACTTACATAAGAGTGGCAAGGTTCTTAAACAGGATGTATGGGTACCGCATGAACTGTCAGAAAACAATAAAGCACAGAGACGGGCGATTTGCAATTCATTGTTGACCAGACAACAAAATGACCCCTTTTTGGAAGAGTCGTAACTGGTGACGAAAAATGGGTTCTGTATAAGAATAAAACGCAAAAAACAGTAGCTTTCTCCAAATCAAACTCCAATTTCAATGCCTAAAGATGGACTTCATCCACAAAAGGTTCTGTTGTGCGTTTGTTGGGATATTCATGGAATTATTCATTATGAACTCATGGAACAAGGTAAGACTATCACAACAGCCACCTACTGTGAACAATTAGAACGACTACATCAAGCATTGTTAATCAAACGTCCTTTATGAGCAAGAGAATGACTCAAGAAAAAATTATGCAGTTAGGATGGGAACCTCTACCACATCCTCCATATTCGCCGGATATTGCCCTTAGTGACTGTCACTTATTCAGGTCCTTAGAACACAGCATAAGAAATAAAACCTTCCGTTCGCAAGATAATATCCAAAGGAGTTTGATATCGTTTGTTGCCTCCAAAGAAAAAACTTTTTTCAAAAAAGGAATTTTAAACTTAGTACATCGTTGAAATAAGTTTATAATTAACGATAGCGATTATAGAATTGAATAATGTTAATTTGTTTTTTAATAAAATTTATATTAAAAATGTAGTTCAAAAAATTGATTACTTTCCGGTCCCCATTATATATACACTGGTGTCCAAAAGCTAAGAACGAACTACATTTTTAGCTGTATATGAAAAAATTATCATGGCTACATCCAAATGTAGACATAAATTTATTGCCAAAATGCTAATAAATTATATTACACAAAAATGTGTTATAAATTTTACAGATTAAATTGCAATGCGTTTTTGGCAAATGTTACAAATTTCCTATGGACGTAGTTAAGGAACTAATGTATAGTGCTGACAGGAAACTATACGGAGAGAAATTTCAGTATGGAATATGTTGACATTCTCACAACGTCATTCTTAGCACCAAGTGATTAAGAAGTTCTTGAGGCAAACAGGCCCAATCCTTCAGAGCAAGGATAAGGCCTTGTTTGTTTTCTGGAGAGGAATTTTGAGCAGTAATGCGTCTCTCTATTGCGTCCCAAACTGTTGTCTTGTCCAATTTTTTTGAATGCAACACCACTGAAACGTGCTCTACGATGAACTGTGGATAAAGGGAAGCAAACTGCAGGCATTCGAGAATATAGGCCAACTTGTCGCAGACGTCTTGCCACAGTTTGTTAAGATATTCGCGTACCTGTGCTTGAATGAAGCCGACTTGCAAGCTGATCTGCCGTGATGCGTCAATTACGTTTTGTGTTATAACCAAAAATCTGTCCTCATGCTCCGTGGTAGAGAGAGAGAGGGTGACCTCTTAGCAAGCGTCTGCAACACATTCCATTCGTTTGAAACTCAGACAGAGCCTGGATACAACGCTATGTAAGATTCCAAACTCTCTGGCAATATAGTAATTCTGCGGCCTTCTTCAAGTTTTCCAATAATTCTTCTACGCTTGAAATCATCTAGATGGTGTCGTTGAGACATTACAAGACATCCAGGTTGCAACTTTATTTCTTCACGAAAGCTCTTCCTTCAAACACAATTCGCTTAGTGCAGCCTTTTATCCTGTTGAGTGCTACTACGTGACCCCTTTGCGTGCGATTCGAAAATATGAATGTGTACTCGCTTTCTACTCCAAATCGTAAGATATACAAATTGCCACAAGTTGAAAATAACGCATCGTTATTTTCAACAACCTCTAAAGGCATCCTTTACTCGGTTTCTTCGATTTTTTTCGATTTCGAAAAAAAAAAATCGTTCTTCCGGAGATTAAATCCTCCAAAATAAATATCCTAGAATCTAAATACCAATCGATTCATAGGATAGAAAAAAAAAAAATATATATATATATATATATATATATATCGTTCCACTCCGGGATAACTGTCTGAGGATCAAAAAGGATTCATTCTTCGGATATTTATTTCAACTCCTGATTCCAACAAACATTAACTCAGACAAAAATCTTTTAACCACCAGCTAGCATCACGAAAGGAAAAGGTGGAATCGAAAATCCAAACACATCCTTTTGACTTGAAATGATTTCCTCACATACGCGCTCACCAGCAATTAAATTAGTAGCTTTATTTATTTTGGATTAAAGACCGCGCGGTTAGCCTAGTGGCTTTGCGCTTCGCAACCATATGCCTGGGGAAGGAGTGTCCCAGGTTCGATTCCCGTTGTAGACGTGAGGAATTTGAGGATCTTCCTCAGGCATAGCCAAGTTAGCCGGTCTTGGGCGCGGTCAGTAGGGTTTTTTCCGCCAGTTTATCTGGCGTTTTTCATCCCGCAAACAGGCAAACCGGCCCCGTGAAAATACGCCTCTACAGTCAAAAATATATCCCCCCCCAGCGGCAGACCAGGCGACGGGTCGGTTGGGAGTAGTACTAACAAGAAGTCGCATCTAAAAAAGTAACACGCGGACCCTGCATAGGAAGCGGGAATAACGCGTAGAAGAAGAAGAAGATTTATTTTGGATTAAATTCTCTTGACAAATCTGCATGAGTCTTTCACTAAACTGAATAACTTCTGTAACAAACTGAGCAAGAAAATCAGCAATAAAAATACGAAAACTCTAAAAATAGACAAGGACATTGAAAAGATCCTATAGAACAAGTAAAATATTTCATCTGTTTAGGCACAAATTTTAGTGAAGATGGCAAATAAAATAAGAAAATAGCAAAGCTTGGCCAAAATATTAAACTAACAGTTTACAAGACAGTGTTCAAATTAATTTTATCACACGGATAAAATTATTAAATAAAATAGTTCATCAAAAACCACAAATGTCGGAGTTCAGCAGAAGTGAAATAGCTGCCTATTTCACGTTCTGCTTTCACTTCTCAGACATTCGTGAAGGGTGTTCATTGCGTATCTAAAATCTTGTAAATCACTTGTAATTTTTACTTGGAATAATGGGAAAGAAGATGACGCTATTTGGATAGATGACTTTGACAATGCACACAAGGAAACCGCTCTCCATCATTTTCAGTTTTTTTTCTGAAAACTTTAGTTTCTAAAAATCCCCGCAAATATCTCACATCATGATTTTTTAGCTTTAATTTTTTGGGGAAAAAGTGCGAGTTATATTCGAGTAAATAAGGTATCGATTTATTCGTTTTCATACGACATTTATAGTTACAATATGGATGCAACGACCTGCTATAATATAATTGCAGTAATAAAAATTTATATCGCAATTTCAATGTTAGATCCGATCCTAATCAATCTAAACTATATACTTACAATATGGATGCAACAATCTGCTATAATATAATTGCAATAATAAAAATTTATGTCGCAATTTCAATGTTAGATCCGATCCTAATCAGTCGTAAACTATATTTATGCTTTCATTGTTAATTTACAGCACGCTGCTGGTAACGTACTGAAAAAGTTGAATTCTATTGGCTACCAGCTGTTCACATGACGCGCAGCATACGCACTCATGGGAATTCAGCTATGAGTTTATAATTGCCTGCTACAGTCAATCAGTGATCTTTGAAGTCAGTGCGCGGAACACGATTCAACGACAATCTAACAGTGAGAGAATCCCTTTTATTATTATTTTTTATTTTTATTTGCAATAGTATCGTGCACTGGTCTACAGTTTTGTGCGGTTTTATTCAAAGGTTTTTATAAAAATTGTCAAAAATATTAATACTATATTTATTCAACGAGGCAATGTCGCTTTCCAAGCCAACAAGAAAAATAAAAATTACTGATGAGAGGAGAAAATTTCAAGAAAAATGGGAATTAAATTACTTCTGCACTGAAACAAAGGAAAAATTGTGTGCATTATTTGTAACGAAACAATTAGTGTTACCAAAGAATATAATATAAAAAGGCACTACGATAAAATTCACAAAGAACAATATTCACGCTTTGGGGGTAAACTGAGAGAAGAAAAATTAAGTAGTATGAAGAATTCACTTCAATTCAACAACAAGTATTTTCAAAAATTATGAAAAATAATGAACAGCAGTGAGAGCCAGTTATGAAATCAGCTATTTATTGGCGAAACATTCCAAACCTTTAGTGACAGTTCCTTGGTTAAGGAATGTATGATAAAAGCAGCCGGAAACGTATGTCCCAAAAATGTGCAAGTATTTCGCGATATTTCTTTGTCCAAAAATACTGTGATCGAAAGAATAACCGAAATGGCAGATAATCTGCGTGACTAGTTGCAAGAAATATCCGCAAACGTACAGTGCTTTTCAATCGCACTTGACGAAAGTTTCGATATTCACGACGTGGCTCAAGTTGCTTTGTTTCTTTGGGCTTGCGACGACAATATGAATATTACTGAAGAGTTCTTGGAAATGATTCCCATTCATGGAATCACTACAGGGGAAGACATTTTTGACGCCGTGTCAGGCATTTTTGAAAAATATCAACTTCCTCTGAACAGACTCGCAGCAGTAACAACCGATGGTGCTCCAGCAATGACAGGCAAAAATAAAGGTTTTGTGTCAAGACTTGCAGCAAAGTTAAAGGAAATGTATCCAGACATTCCAAAACTGCAATCTTTTCACAGGACCTGCATTATTCATCAGCAGGTCCTGTGCTCCAAAATGTTGGAAATGAGCAGCGTACTTAAGCCTGTGACAAATACCGTGAACTTCATCCGATCCAGAGGCCTCAATCACCGCCAGTTTGCACAATTTCTAAAAGACTTTGGAGAATGAATTTGAAGGGCTGCCTTCAAATTCACACAGAATTCGTTGGTTATCTTGTCATAAGGTTCTAAAAAGCTTTTTTTTACTTTTAGAGGAGATCAAATTGTTCCTAGAAATGAAAAATCATGATGTTGCATTTCTTAATGATCAGACATGGGTACAAGATCTGGCATTCTTAGTTGATATTACAGGACATTTGAATGATTTAAATATCAAACTTCAGGGGAAAGATCAGTTAATAACACACATGTATGATGCACTGGCAAGTTTTAGATGTAAGTTAGCTTTGTTTCAAAATCATTTAAAAGAGAATATTCTAAATTACTTTCCTATGTGTGAACAGCTGAACAATAAGAATCAAAGTTTTACCTTTTCTCAATATTGTCCCAAACTAGAAAAGATAAAAGAAGAATTTGATAGGCGATTTAAAGATTTCAAGGAGCAAGAAGAAGTTTTTTCGCTTTTTACGGATCCTTTTTCCTTTAATTTCGAAAAAACTCCTATTTGTATTCAAATGGAACTTATTAATTTCCAAAATGATTCCATTCTAAAAGCGAATATTTCTTTTAGATTCCATTCTAAAAGAAATATAAATAACTGTATATTTTTGGTATACCAAAAATATACAGTTATTTAGGTCAAAAATATCCGGAAATAAAAAAGTTGGCAGCAAATATTCTATGCTATTTCGGAAGCCCCTATTTATGTGAACAATTATTCTCATGTATGAAAGGTAACAAAACAGCCCACAGATCAAGATTAACCGACGTCAACCTTTCTGCTATAATGAAGGTCGTATGCTCACAATCTTTGAGTCCAAATTTTGATAGGCTGGTTAATAATAAACATTGTCAAGTGTCGGGAAAAAAATAAAATACTGAAATTAAATTATTATAATTATATTATGCAAGTATATATATATATATATATATATATTTTTTTTTTTTAAACCGAAAATATTTTCAGTAACATTTAAAAATTCCTTTAAAAATTCAAAATATAGCCCCCCCCCCGCGTCAAAAAAAAAATATATATATATATAGAAGTATTTTATTTCAACGCAAACACAAAAAATTTCAAACTGACAGGACGCTCTGTAAATTTTTGTGATGGTTATTAATGAGAGTTTATACATTTTTTTTAGAATGTATAAATATATAAATATTTGATTTATTTAAATAAAATTTAATTTCGTTTTAATTTGGATTGCTATCTATTGTAAATATTAATATAATAAAAATATTCTTTATATTATTTTTTTTTGAGTTGTCATAATCATTATACTATTATTTTATGTCTTGTAATGCTTAGAATGAATAAAATTTTTGTTATTAATTTTCCAATTTATTTATACGCATTTTTTCACTTCCCTTCGATTCTAATTAGTGCAGGTTTTTTTAGTCAAAAATTTTTTCGGCCCACTTGAGATACAGTTTTATAGCAAATGGCCCCCAGTCCAATTTGAGTTTGACACTCCTGATCTAGGAGATAAACAATGTAAACAAGTCCATTTCAGTGCTCTGGTTAAAGCAAGAAGTGAAAGTCGAATAGCACTGTTTCCGGACCAGTAATAAAAATAAATAAATAAAGCACAACTTCAAAACACATTCTAAATTCAAAATACATTCAACAGAAAAATAAATTCTACACAGTATAGGCCACTAAATATGTGAAAACAGTGGTTTGCAAATTGTGAGCTCATCATGACTTCATGGTAACTACATACGATAAATGAGAAAGAGAACAAGGTACAGAACTCACCTGATTAATTGTAGGATCCATAACGCATTTTCTCCATCCTTCCTAACCACATCCCCATTCACACCGATTTCAAGAAAGGGGAAAATTTTGCATCTGCCTCTTACTAGAAGAAGAAGAGAAAATATTTGTTAAATTCATGTTTAAATTTATTAGACAATGTAAAAAAAAAAAAAGTTCAAAAAAAACTATATAATTTTACATGTAATGAATACTAACTGACGTACTATTTGATTTATGAAAATAATAAATAATTTTATCATCATTATTATTTTAATAATGATAAGCCTATACATGAAAGATCATAATTCTATAGCGCTGGACTAAAGGTTAGATAATCTGAGATTTCCGCTTTAGAGATGAAACAAGGCTTTTCATACCCCTGGCAAGCTTCCCGATAAACACAGAAGTAGTTTTAGTTTCACGCCAACGATGAAATCATCTCCGTCATTCGCAAACATCCATGGCAAAACTGGATTTATTAATGCTTTAATTAAAACTAGTACATTTCGTTTAACAATTCTACTCACAGTACGAATGCTTTATTCATCTTAAGCAATGAAGGCAGGTTGAACTGATCATTAAGTTAGCAGTTCCACGTCCGTAGAATGTGTATTTTATATTGTAAATTACCGCAATTAATGTTCGCGATAATATTAACCTTAAGATTTAATAAATTTCTATCACTAGAGGTAAATGAATTGCATCTTTAAATTAACAGTACTACCGATGATACAAAAAACTAAGGTCATACTTAGTTTCGATGTACTAAAAATAGTATACAATTGACACAGTTAAATTCGTGACTGCAAGAGAAGGAGTTATAATAGCACAAAAATGAAATATAGGCCGCCAGGATACATAGCATCACATATTATGATTATTATGTGACACTTCCATGGATTCCAAGGCCTCTTTGCCGAAGGCCACTCTACACCACACGATCCACCGTGACTCTGCACAATTCGCTACCCTTTCTTCCGCCCATTACATAGTATTTCTGCTGTTAATTGCGTGTGTTCTCTGGCCAATACGGTTGTTTTACGGACAACAAACCTGAGTTTCCGGGAGAAGAAATACCCTGCTACCTCTGTGTGAAATCAGCTAATACATCTTCACTTGAAAAAGCCCATATATGGATTCTTGTCGTCATGACGAGAACCAAACTTTGGTCTTTTCTAATCGAAGGACGCATGTCCTACAGGGCTTCCAAGTACTCAACGAAGGCATTCAAAGAAGGAAAATCTACAGATTCATCAGGGATATAAAAATAAATTGATTAATTAAACCATCCCAAGTGTCAAATGACGATTTTAGGTTTATCTAAAAACACCAGTTTCATTTATTTTAATGAATACAACTGGTGTTTTGGTAAAGGGCAATAATAAGCCCATTACACCTGTTTGCGTATACTTAACAGGATAGGTGGGTACAGCTTTGTATATCCTATATCTTTTAATAATCAAAATAAATTTAAAACAAAATTGGTTAGAATTCGGATTCTTCAATAATTTGAATAATTACAAAACAAGGAATATTAAAAATGTTCGCTAGCGTGAATTAAAATTTTAATCAGAACAAATTTACTGAGTTTTGCAGCGGTCAGAAGAACTGAAAGGAAATGGAAATATCAGATACTATTAAAAAAAAAAAAAGGTGAATTTTAATACCATAAACGAATATGCATTCATGTAAAAAGATATTTACTACAGTTATTCGGAATAATTAACATAAGCTACACTGTTCAAGATTCTGTTACTGCTGCACTGGTGCGTGGTATTTCGGGATCATTTATAGACTAAAATAGTAGCGCTACTTTTTGTTTTAGTTTCTTTCAACTACTGCAATTGTCTTTGATGTCAATATATATACACAATTAGAAGTCTCTTATTTTGACTTCACGGATATAAAACTTATTATACACATCGCATTTCGCGGGTGTTTTATGACAATCCCATTCGAGCAAGAAGTAAATCAATAGTATGTTAGCACCATGAGTGAGGTATGGGTTAAATAATCCAAGAACCTTGAAGTGGATATCAAACACTGTACTTTTTCAAGTCACTTCAAGACTCCACTAAACAAGGTAGTGGTTTCACATCAGAAATCGCATACTCTATCACTTAAAAAATAATTAACAAGCATCCATACCAGACCACGTTGGATACGAACATACAAACTATGAATTAATAAGTGGAAAAACTGTTCATTCGCCTTACCAGGTTGGATTTTGGGCTTAAAGGCATGAAAAGCTGTGAGGTCACAAAACAATGTTTCTAGACTAAACGCTGAGGCATGAATATGCGCTTTTTGATTTTTGAGGGGGGGGGGGTGTTAAGATTCGTGTTTTATTATTTTGATTATAGAAACCACACTTCAATATGTAAAGTTAATATTACAGCTAATGTTTCGCAAAGGATCAGTGTCAAACTTGATATTGTTTTCTTGAAGAATGCTATAAAGGGGTACCATTTTCGGGGGTGGGGGAATCTCAAATAAATGCGCATACTAAAACTAAAGTGATATTTAACGCTTCGAAGTACTCGCTTGGATCATACATTACTGAAACTCGCTTTCAGTTAGATGCCACACTACAAATCGATTATTCCATGTTAAGTGTTTTAAAGAAGAAATTTAAATTTATTTAAAACACTTGCTTACAACTTCTTTGAGCGATAAAACGTTATCGTGAGACATAGACTGCTATAGATTTCACTACAATAACAAGTAGATTACAGACTATGAAATTCAAAGTTCTCGTAACAGTAATCCAAAAGCAGATTAGTAACAACAAAACATCATGTTTATAAGCGAGTGGTATTTAACGATCAATTGACAGATCAGGATATAACAATTTGTATTCCGCATGCTTTCGAAACACGTACTAGCAAAAGCAAAAAGAGCCGTTTGTAAAACACAATGGAATTATATCCTTCCTTCCTGTATAAAGGAGAACGTGCCACGAACTCTTGTTTTTTCAATGACCGGTCTCTACACACTGTCCTCATTGAAATATGTTTAGTCTAAAGCTTGAATTTCAGGTTTAGACCAAGAAAATCTGGGGAACACACACACACAAATAACTAAAGTGGGACAAAATAACGTTTGATACTGAAAATGATAAGCGCCGTCAAAAGTCATAAATTACGGGGGGGGATGAAAAGTTCTGATAAACACCTAGAACAAAAACGATATTAAAGCAACTGATATAACCACAAGAAAGAACATATCTTAAAACCCTTTAACCACCATGTTTCATCAAATTTTAATCTTTTTATTTTCTTTTAAGATATATAAGAAGAGTTGCTTTAATATCATTTTTGTTCTAAGCGTTTATCAGAACTTTTCATTCCCCCCCCCCTCATAAGAACGATAATCCCTTTAAAATTCACAACGAAAAATATCACAGACTCGCACTTTTGGGTTTCTTACATAAAATTTTTATGTAAGAAATTTTTAAAATTCGATCAACTGTAGTAATTTGAGGATTTTCATAGGCTAATAAAAAGTAATAGGTGCAGGGCCGCATTTACCATTAGGAGCATGATAGGGGGGGGGGCTCGTTTTAAAACCTTACTAACCTTACTCCTCACAAAGAACAATAAAAAAACAGCGTAGTTATAGTTTCAAAATAAAATACTTATTTTTAAATATTAAATTCATAATATAAAAACTAGAGGTCGCTGAAAAATTTGTGAGGCTTCCCGCTTCCATTTGAAATCCATTGTTCTTTCCTTAGAATATAAAATTAACAGCAACTCTGTATTCCATAAAATTCAAGTATGTAAGCGTACCATTTCTTTGCTGGACGTATATATACACGTCCAACAAACCTATATAATATTCTGTCCACCTGCTGAAAGAACAAGGATAAGAAGTGTAGTTTGACCGTCATGTCCATTAGAAGGCGCGATAATTCTTCACGCTGAAAAGAACACTTAACTACATTACC
Organism: Typopeltis vanoorti; assembly: GCF_054136105.1. NCBI lineage: Eukaryota > Metazoa > Arthropoda > Arachnida > Uropygi > Thelyphonidae > Typopeltis > Typopeltis vanoorti. Next base: position 66,285,590 of record NC_143573.1, on the reverse strand, counting down.
TGGCGTACGTAGTAGCTATGCTCAGGTGCCTATAGCAAGAAATACAGTTGCTTGCCGTTTGCTCGGTAACCGAATCTAAGTTATATCAGACTAAATACCTATGAGTTATATTCATTTTGTTGCTTGTTTTTATCGTATAATTATAGTTTTTAATGCCAGCATAAAATAAGAAATCCTTTCATACTTTCTTCACTTCATATTGTATCACTTTGGAAGATCAATGTCACTATCAATTTTTTTGCTAATTATTTTAATCGCCAATACATTTTAAAATTCTCCAAGAACTTGATTGAAGATAAGATTATAATGGGTCGCACATTTCAATTTTAGGAACGATTTTTTTTTTTTATTTATTTATTTTTATGAACAACAAATGGTGTTAAACTGCATTACCCCAGGCTTCCGATTGTGAGTCTTTTTAATTTATATCCAATAGTATTTTATCAGAGATTCTACGCCTTTGTCTTTTGCTTAAATCTGCAACAGTACAATTACTTTGGAAAAATAACGAATTCAAACAAAAAGAAAGTGCGCACATGTTATCTAGCAGTATTTGTGTGTGTGTGTGTGTGTGTGTGTGTGTGTGTGTGTGGTGATAATAATTTTGGGAGGGGGGGAGTTAGCCATTAAAGGCGAATTAATTCCGTTATGAAAATTTTGGAAATAAAATTTCATTTTGACGCATGCACCTACACATGTTTCAAAAGATAAACTGTAGGGAAAATATCGCTACTTCAAAACTGCCGCATAATATCGAAATTAGCCAAAAATATGTACATAACAGTTGACTTCATAACTGCCGTTTATTTTGATTTGTATTGAGTGATTAGGGGGGGGGGGGACCAAGAAAGTTGAAACGCAAAAACCAACAGATTACGTTATAAAAATTATGCATTACATGATATGATTCAAGATTTACGTATGATAATTAACCTTCGAACTAAGATTATGAATAAAATAGGAAACTTAATTTGGAACAGATGGAGGCTGTGTTCATTTTTAGATTCGGATTTTCATGAATTTATAAAATAATTGTTTGACAAAAATGAAGTTTCATCAGCATTGTGCCTTTTTATTAGGTCAAAGGGATTTTGAGTATATTTGCGAACAGATATATTCAACATAACTGAGCCAGTTTTGTTGTAAAAAGTGCCGCATTTGAAGAAATATTAGCGGCATAATAATAAAATAGCAAAATTCATAATGCTTCAGAATAACTTGATAATTTTGATAATACCAAAACAAGATGAGACACATCTGTACAAATCTATTATTATTATTATTATTGTTGAAGTCCTTTTAATTATGAATTCTATAAAGATATACTTAATAAATTTGTAATTTTGTGTTTTAAAATAAATAAACTAGTTTCATTTTGTCACAGATGGTTTTCGCTGGACAACCTGGACTTTTAGACTATTGAAATAAATATGTTCTTATCAATATTGCAAAAACTCGATTGTAGCTTAAATATTCCAAAGCACATTACATCGATTTTTTACTTAGGTTAAGTCCCATAAGAATGTTGTAAAACATAACCTTGTTTGTGTCTGTATATTTTGTATTAGGTATTTTTGTAAATAGCCCTTTGGAAATTAACTGTATATGCTTCTTTAATAAGAATATGTTAGCGTGTTAAAAACAAAGGCAATGTTTTTCTCCGGAGCTGTATGTAATAGATCTACATGGCGGCATTAGAAAGGTTGTTTATTAAATTTTGTGTGTATGAGAAAGGCACGTAAACACCTCTGAAGTCGGTCAGAAAGGTTCAAACAACTTTCCGATGGTCGGCAACTTACAATCAAAAGAAGGCACAGAAGAAAACAAAGAGCGGCTAAACTTGAAACTTAAGATGAAAGAATCATGCCGAATTTTTCGGGGGTTACAAGCTTAGTGCGAGACCTCAGAGAAGGCATAATAAAAGAGAGCCAAGCATACAGGGCTTCCCGGATCCAGAAGAGAGTTGCTCCTCTCTGGCAATGTCTGAAGATATTGCCAGAGGGGAGCTTCCCGGTTCCAGTCTTAAGAGAAGGCTTCAAGTTGCCGAAAGGAGATTTTCCAATCGCCGGAGCCAGAGAGGAATCCCGGTTGACAATTAGCGGCAATTCGAGTTAGTGGAGGTGGCAGAAAAAGGAGGCAGTCGTCCAGGCATTTTTGGCGAGCCCAAGCAGAGGAGAAAAAGGCGAGACAAATTACCCAAAGCACCTTCGCTCGGAAGTTTTTCTTTTCGCCATGGAAGAATAGCTTTTTGCCAGAGCTGTATATGAGTACCGCAGGTCGCAGTTCACAGTCCGCTATTTTCTGAGATATTTCTGAAGCCAGATTTCCTGAAGGAAGCTCATGATCCGAGATGAGAGAATTGCCTTTGAACTTTTTGTGCAAGACCTTTGACTGAATGTGCGATACAGAGCTTTTGTAAGTTATATACCTTTGTACAATTCCTCTTATAATGTGATTTAGTTGGACAATTAAGATTTAGATTAACAGTAACAAGAAGTGTCATTAAGAGAATCAATTGGCATATTTGAAGTTGATATACAGTTTGTAAAAGTAACTTAATAGAGAGTAAGCTAATCTCTTTGCAAATATACTAGAAGTTTAATAAGTGCAAATTGTAAATAGAGTAAATAAGTTTTGAGTTAAAGAAAGTTTTTGCGATCATTTTGAAACACGTTCCAGAGACAACAGAGGTTTTTTTTGTGTGCTGCTGCTATTTGTATTAATTAGTTGGGTAAGAGCAGTTTTTATATAGAGCATAAATAGAGCATTTGAATTTCAAGTTTATTATTATTTATAAATTAAATTGATTTTTCAGTTCATTTTTTTGTGCATCAAAATTCTAGTCATTTCAGGGTAAAATGTCGAGTAAAAAAGTGGATGTTAGCGAGCATAGCAGGTTATCTTTACTATTTATTGCCTCTACGTTTTAACTAAAGCGGGAATTATTATGCTTATTACTGCAACTTAAAAAAATCAAAGCTGGAGTTGAATAATATGATGATTTTTGCTATAATTTTTATTACCATAAATTCAAAATTTTTATTTGTGAGAATATCTGAACTTTACAGTTTATGAAGTTCCAATTTTTATCTTGATTAGCAAGCTTAATTTGATTGCATTCAAATTCTTTAAAAAAAAAAAAAAATTTTATCCTTATACTAAATTATTACCATATCTTTTAATATTTTTTTCGGTATTCAGAATTTTTGTAGCAACTATGATGCTTGTCAACGAATCTTGTCAAGCAAAATCAACGTTCTCAAAATCGACAATCAACACTGTAATTGAAATCTTTCACAGAAAGATTTTAATTACATCTTTCTTTAAATTAATTATGATTCAATTACATGGAATATTTAAAAGTGCAAATAATATATATATTTTGAATTATATTAAAAGATTTTCAACTATTTAGAAAATTTAATATTAAATATAAAGTATCCTAGAAGTTGCATAATTATTTATAATCCATCGATATAAGTTAGTCATTTATTTATATAAAATGACTTACAAGGTTGCTAGTTTAATATTACCAAGATTTTTTTAATATTAATATTTATTGTATACATGTGAAATTCGTTTATATTTTGGGGAAGAGACACAATAAATAAATTGTGCACCAAAAAGGGTCAAATATCGTAGAACAGTAAAGGAAATTCCAAAAAAACGGTAATTAAACTGATAGTTTAGTTACCGTTATTTGGCTAGTACAATACTTGTAAAGCAGTATACTGTACACAAGTGTATATACTTAATTATATGGTTAAAGTAGTTGTCGCAGTCGGTAAGAATATATTATTCAATTAATTATTATTCTTATTTTACTGTTACTCGTTTATTTTAACAAAACCAAGATACTACTGTTTCTATTTTTGTATTTTTTTAATCTTTTAACGTAATTGTTTATTTTGGATTTAATAAATATTTATTTCGCTTTTGATAGATTAATACACATAATGATGCCAAGAAAATTTGAATCCGGAGCTAGTAAAAGAAAACGACTTAGAGAAAATGAAAAACAGCTAAATAGTCAGAAGGGGGCAATTTTGTGTTTCTTGCGTTCTGAAAATGAAGAATTTCGTAGAACTGAAGTTGTACTTCCAGTTCTCGGAATGAAAACGAAACATTGGTATCGTTATCAGGAGGAGATGAAAGTGAAAATGAAGAACATCAAAATGATGTGGAAAACATAGGAGAGAAAGAAGTAAATGAAACAAATCAAGAGGATTCTGAAGAAAATTTTCAATCGGAGTCTGTACTTACCAGCAAGCAAGCTATCTCTTATCCTACCGATATAGCAGTGTGGCCACTTACTATTAATGAACAGTTTATCGAGCATATTTTAATAAATATGCCCCAGAATGTTGGTAAAATCGAAAATTTAAAAAAAAGAATACACAGAACGCAATAGAATATATGTCAGAAATGTAAATACGTAGGCTGTTCAATAAGTAATAAGACTATATTTATACAGAAAACAGATTACCTTTAATCGTCATCATTTACATGGTCTTTTTCGAAGTAACTCTGTGAGACGCGATGCATTTGTCCCAACGTTGCGTCCACTTCTTAAACACATGTGAGAGTTCGTTTTTTGAGAGTTCTTTCAAAACTGCCTCGGCAGCTTTTACACATGCTTTGTTGCTTTCGAAATGGCGGCCTCTTAGTGGTTTCTTGAGCTGAGGAAACAGCCAGAAATCGCACGGTGCGAGATCAGGACTGTACGGAGGGTGTGGTAGGATATCTGTGTTGTTCTTCTGCAAAACGTCCACTACACAACTAGCAATATGTGGCTTTGCATTATCGTGTTGCAATAAGAAGCCATTCTTCAGCAATGGACGCTTCCTTTTGACGTGCTTGATGATAATCGCTGCTGTGTTGATCATTGTCTCTGTGATGGACGTTGAAGGTCTTCCCTCACGTTCAAGATCTTCCACATTTTACCTTCCTTCCTTAAAAGTTTTATGCCAGCGAAAAACACTTGCCCTCGACATTGCTTCATCGTGGAAAGCTTCGCGTATCATGTTAAAAGTGTCCGACGCCGATTTTTGCAAACGCATACAAAATTTAATCGCATAACGCTGTTCCAAGGACGCTTCCATTTCGAAGACTGATCGCACCTCGTAGGCACGCCGATGAGCACTTGCGTTTAGTCACGTGACACTCTGGCACATCAGCCCGTATACGCCATCTATCAACCTCTTTTGTTAATACATACAGCAACATTTGTTTATTCCACAGAAATTAATATTGTGATGAGTGGTTTCGCCACAGTAAAATTAGTCTTATTACTTATTGAACAGCCCACGTATATCACATTTTTACTGTAAAAAGGCGAATGGAACAAAGGAGAAACGAGAGTGGCTAATTTTTTCAGAAACCAGCAAAGCAATTTAAAGCTTTGTTTGTAAATTATTTTCTAAGTCAAATAATAGCTTAATAAAGGGTTTTAATGACTGGGTAAATATAACACGAACCTTATGTGATCACGAGCCGAGCATATACAAGCGATTTTTTATTTTTTTATTTTTTTTTTAAATAACGAAACCTGTGGTGCGTTCATAATTAGAAGAAACACACGTATAAACCACAGTGAAAATTATTTAATTGTAAATATTTCATCCTAAGTATCTTAGGACATCATCAGTACAGTATTTAAACAAAAATTAGGAATAACATACAGTTATTCCTAATTTTTGGGGCATGATTACAATAGAATCTCATGAAAACGTGCATAACGTGCTAAAGTAGTACAAAAAAAAAAAAAAAAAACGTTAATTATTTAACACAGTTTTGTATGATAATTTCCCATACTTTAGGAATAGTAAGAACGTCGTTGCGGTTTAGGTTTGGTCTGTGTAGTAGGGCTTCAGAACTTTCTTTGTATAAACGTTCATGTTTCAATATAGATCTATGTAAAAGTTTAGCCTTTTCCCAATGGATCTTAATGGTTTGGATTTTCAATTCCGTGTTGAGAGAGGCCAGATTTCTGCGGTTTAAGAAGACGAATGTGGTCTTGATGTTCCGAGATGCGTTTCTGAACAGACCTACCTGTCTGTCCAAAGCAAGATAATTTGCATGAGCATGGAATCTCATAAACACCAGGTAACATCAAGGGTGAGAATTTGTCCTTAGGAGAAGGTAATAAGTTGTAAATTTGGTTGATAGGTTTGTAAGTAGTGGCAAAATTGTATTTCTTCATAATTTTAGAAAGACGTTCTGAGATGCCTTTAACGTAAGGTATGGGAATCCTATGCACTTCTTCCTGTCTGGTTTGATGTATGCAGAAGTGACTGATGATTTTTTGAGTTGTTTTGGGATTATATCCATTTAGGATGACTGTATTTTTGACAACTTCTAATTCCTGGTTTAAAGATTCTTCAGAGGAGCAGAATTTGTGTGCTCTGGAAACTAGTGATTTAATAATGCCAGATTTCTGAGATGGATGATGAGCAGAAGAATTGTGAATGTAGCGACCTGAGAATGTAGGCTTGTGAAAGACGGAAGTCTTTCAAAAGCCTACATTCTCAGGTCGCTACATTCACATTGTCAAGGTCTTAGAGAAATTAGACAATATATTTCTCTAAGACTTTTATTGACTAATTTCTCTAAGGTCTTAGAGAAATTAGTCAAGAAAAGAATACAGGATTGGATAGATGAAAATGGGATATTGTATGGGAGACAACATGGTTTTGTGAAGGGTAGATCATGCCTCAGTAACTTGCTCACGTTTTATAATACAGTGACGGCTGAACTGGATAGGGGTAATGGGTTTACAGTGATACTACTGGACCTTGCCAAGGCCTTTGACAGGATACCACATGGGACCCTAATCAGTAAACTGGAGCAGATGGGTATAGATATAGGGTTGGTGAGATGGATAGGAGGGTGGTTGAAGGAGAGATATCAAAGATCAAAGAGTGGTTTATTCAGGAGTGGAGTCTAAAAGACGTCTTGTGACTAGTGGAGTGCCACAGGGCTCTGTTCTTGGACCACTGCTTTTCAATTTGTTCATCAATGATATAGGAAAGAATTTGAGAGGAAGTGTTCATTTGTTTGCTGATGATGCAAAGTTGGGTAGAGCAATTGTGAGTGCACAGGATGTCAAAATTTTACAGGATGATTTGGATAGTTTAGAGGACTGGGATAGGAAAAATGGATGTCAATTTAATGTGGCAAAGTGTAAGGTTATGCACTTTAGGGTGAAAAGAATAGCAGCAGTATATCGCATTGGTGGAACCGTACTCCGGGAGATTGATGAGGCCAGGGATTTGGGAGTGTTGGTGGATAAGGAATTGAAGTTTAGGGGTCACATTGCAAAAGTGACTAAATTAGCTCATCAAATCACTTGGCTTCTGAAAAATACTTTAACATGCAGAGACAAACAAGTTGTTGTTCCTCTGTATCGAGCCTTGATAAGACCCCATCTGGACTACTGTGCCCAGTTATGGGCACCAGGGTTTCTTCATGATGGGGGGGGAAGTGGAGAGGATCCAGAGACAAGTGACCAAGATGATAGGTCTGTGGAATGAACCTTATGAGAATAGGTTGAAGATTTGTCGGTTGCAGAGATTAGACGATAGGCGAAGGAGGGGTGATATGATTAAGACATTCAAATTACTGAAGGGTTTATATAAGATTGATCCAGAAGATATTTTTGAAAATATGACAGGTGGTGGGAGGACTAGGGACCATGCATGGGGCAAGAGCGTGGTTGACAAGGGAGTTAGAGCTATGTTTTTTACTTGGAGAGTGGTGAATGAGTGGAATAAGCTTCCAGAGTCTGTTGTGGGTGCTACGACCGTGAATGAGTTCAAGGCAAGGTATGATAGATACTGTGTGAATGTAAAATAGTTGTTCTTGACATGATGTTATGGCCTCCCTCGATGAGTCTGTCGACTCCTTGGAGTTGCCCGGAACAATAATAACAATAATTATTTAAATGAATATGATGATTTTTTAAAACATCACATGAAAATGAACGCCAACTGTGGTTCTGGCAGATCACATTATCTTTCTTACCATACTTGTGATGAATTCATAGCGTTAATAGCTAAAAAAAAAAAAAGAGGAATATTAATATTTGAAATTAAGGAAGCTGCTTATTTTGCAATAATATTCGATTCAACGCTAGACATTGCCCGTAATGACCAACTAGCTATGATATTTAGGTATGTTGCCGCAAATTCTTACATTAGAGAAACATTTATCGGGTTCATCAGAATTACACAACATAATTCCTTATATTCCTTATATTTAGAAGAGGTGGTATTAAAAAAATTAGAAGAATTATCTTTGGATATAAAAATGTGCAGAGGGCAAAGCTATGATAACGCTGCCAATATGAAAGGTATCTATACAGATCTACAAGCTAGGCTGAAAAAACGTAGTCCCTCTGCACATTATATAATGTGCTCTAGTCATTCCTTAAATTTAATTGGCAACTATGCCGCGGAATCTTGTCCGGAAGCAGAGCAATATTTTTGTTTTATTCAAAATGTATATAATTACTTTTCATCTTCAACAAGAAGATGGGGTATACTCCTTAAACATTTTAAAAAAAAATCTTTAACAGTGAAAAGACTATGTGAAACGAGGTGGTCCGCAAGAGCTGACGCTATGTTGGCTTTGAAACGTGGATATAAAGAAATTAAAGACGCATTACTTGAACTATCCATTTCTCCTCATGAAAAACCTATTTCTAAATTAGAGAGCTCATCGTTGGCTGAACATTTTGACAAACCAGAAACAGCAATTTTAACAGTTGTGTGGGACAAAATTTTACAACGAAAATTAGCTTATTGCAAATGACATTAAAAGTGTTCACAGCAAAATTTTACAACGAATAAATGCTACTAGTAAATCTCTACAAGATCCCGATATGGATTTGTTTTTAGCTAATAATTTGTTACACTCTTTAGTTGGCTTTATTTTAGATATAAGAAATAGTTTTGCTGCTGTAAATGAAGAAGCGAATTTATTAACAGATGAGACAAAATTTAAAGATGAAAAGGAAAGAGTTAAAAACCGAAAAAAAAAAAAAAAAGAGTGACGAAGTTTCACAAACTAACAATGAGATTATATTACATGGGAAAGAAATTTTGCTGTGAACACTTTTAATGTCATTTGCAATAAGCTAATTTTGGAAATTAAGGAAAGAACAAAAAGCTATTTCGACATATTAGATACGTTTGACATTGTTTTGAAGGAAGATATAGATCAAGACAAGTACAATACTAGTATTGATCCAGAAAAATTTACTGAAGTTAAGCAATTTTTAATAATGATAAAGGAAGAAAATTCTTCAATTAAAAATATGTAGAAATTTATAAACGAGGGTTAAGGTCTACTTTTCCGTAAGTAGAAACAATTTTAAAAATATTTTTGACGGTGCCTATTTCAAATGCAAGTGCTGAACGCTCATTTTCAGCGTTGAAACGAATAAAAAATTATTTAAGAAGCAACTTGCACCAAAATAAAACAAGTGATCTGTCGTTATTATGCATTGAATCAGATATAATGGACTCGATCAATTATGATGACATTATAGATATATTTGCTAAAACCAAAGCCAGGAAAAAAACTTTTAGTTATTAATTTTTTTATTTAAATTTGAACTGATTTATTTTTTATACTTTTTTAAAATGCAAATATATGTATACCAATGTTGTATTGTGTTATTAAAATGAGTTATTATGGAAACGTTGACTTTTATTTTCAATAAACTAAAACAATGCTTATTTTTGAGGGCCTCATAATGATGTCGCGCCTCGGGTCTCCAAAAGTATAAATGCGGCCCTGAATAGGTGATAAGATAATAAAAAGGATGGCACTATTAGAAAATCTGTACTTAAAAATAGGACCGAAAATCAGAAAGCTCGATAGTTAAGAACCAATATAATTGAAGTTATTAAAATCAACAGTTAATCAAGACATCGAAACTAGCGGTATCACTAGGATTACATCACGTAATTAAAAGGAACATTAACGTAGTTCGAAGCTTGGCCTGTAAGACACGGTGATTAAAAATTAGGTTAAAATGCTCCATGTTTAACTCTGGCTTTAGCTGGTCTCATGGAAGATGTAAAATTATGTTTGGGTAATTGGACTCCAGCAGGAAATCAAACTTCAAGGACAGCAAGTGAAAGAGGTCAGAGTGATTTTCGGAACTGGTAGAGACAACAGATGAATGATACATAATGGAGGAAGAAAAACCTAAAACCAGAGAATAGGAGAGAAAAAGAAGAAGAGAATAAACCAGAAAAGAAAAAGAAAGGAAGAAAAAAAAAGTGCATTATAAGTTAGATTCTAGCCCGACTAGAGGAATGTTTTTTTTTTCTATGCATTTTTTTCAGCAAATTCCAAGTTAGTCGATCTTTGGTAAGCTCGACTAAAACTTCCATTACTTCAGACAATAATATATTGTTAAAATCGAAGACTGCGAGGTGATGGATTTGTCTGTTATACTCTCCTCCCAGGATGACTACAAAAATCATTGAAAGCCTTGGGTTAGCAATTAGTGATGGCTAAGGGCTATTTACGATATCTAGGAACTTTCGAGTCTTCAAAAGCTAGTAAGGCTTAAACGGCCTAACTTCCTTTGGGGAATAAAAGGAGTTAACAGATCTCTATTTTCTTTCTTTTTTTTCTGCATTCTTTAAAACAAATCAAATGGATTTTATAAGGATAGTTTATTTTCTATTTCAGCTTCAGTGATACTATACCTAATGCTTGAAAAGAGGTCAATGGCCATCCTCCATGGACAAGGTGCATCATGCAATGTAATGAGCCATGTGTTTGTAACCAGTATAAATTGAATGAATACGACGCTCCCAAGTCAGTGCAACTGTGTACGGGTGAAATTCTGCAAAAAGGGAACTGACGAAGTTCGAAAGAGCATTGCGATAGGAAGCCATGTTGCAGGCCTATCTCTTTGCCAAATTATTGACAAATTGGGCCATCCCAGGTCAACAATCGGTGACACCATACTAATGGAAGCATAGGGAGTAAACTGCAAGTGCTACCTGCAGTGGACGACCCACCACTCAACGAACGTGACTGTCGTGTGCCAAGTAGGATAATATATAAAACCACCATTCATCGGCAGACACGTTGAATGGGGAGTTCCAGGCATCGCCTGAAACACGAATATGCACAAAAAAACATTCCGAACCGAGACTCACGTGGGTTTGCATAGTAGGACAGCAATATGTAAGCCTCGCAATTCCCAAACCAACATCTTCACTGTATAAGCTCTTTTCACCATTTCAATGGTGCAAAGAGCATGTACAGTGGGACGTGGAAGCTTGGAAAGCTGTATTATGGAGCAACGAATCACGCCACACCCGTCCACCTACCAAGCAGATGGATAGGTGTGGCAGGTGCTGGGTGAACATCTCTTACCAGAGTGCGTAACCTCAACTATGAAATTCGGAGGTGGTGATGCGATTCAGAGGTTTTGTTTTTCATACTTTGCCCTGGACAATATTCTGGACAATGCAATACATCCTACTTTGTGGTGTTTCTATGGAAGTGAGCATTTTGGCAAGGCAATGCACTGTGCCATAAGCCTACTACTACTTAAACTGCGTGGTTTAGGGACATGCACGTAACATTTGACTGGCCTCCGAGCTCTGATCTCCCTATTGAACATCTGTGGGGATGAACTGGAGCGTCAAGTGAGGTCAAGGTACGCTGTTAAACCCTAATAACCAAGAATGTAAAAATTTCAGTTATCATGGTGTAACAGGAAAATAAAAATATAAAGTCCTATGTAAGCTGCTAAGAAAATAATTAAAGACAGAAAATATGCTTGCATCCAAGTAAAATAATTATAGCAGAAATTGTTTATTTAACAAAATAATAAAGAAGGGAATCTTATTACAAAAAAAAAAGGATATGGGAAAAAAATAGGTTAAGTAAGACAAAGAAGATTAGTGATAAGAATTTGTATGTGAGAGGCTAGTTTAACATTTGAAAAAGGGAGATTAAAATATTCAAGTACATTCTAAAAAGGGGATTAATTTAGTATAGAGGCTAGCTTAAAACAAATGACGATCGCTCAAGGTCAATTCCCGAAGTGAGACGACGTCACGTGAGAGTCGCGTGCAAAGGAACCGTAGCAGGTTTTGGGCAGAAAAACGCAACTTTAATTGGTAAGTAGGATCGACTCCAAGGGAGGGAGAAAAGAAATTGAAGGAGGTGGCGATAGAGATAAAAGGGTTGGGACCCCCCCCTACATGGCTTTTTTTCCTCGGAGTGTCTTAACGAAATTTTCGTATAGGTAACACGCGATTTTTCTGAGTGACGGCGTAGGAGTTATCTCCGTCCGACACAACAAGGAAACAAGGTGTGCGGGAATTCGATCCCGTATTCCTATTGCAAGAGACGAAGAAAGCCGTATAGTTACAAGAAGGAAGAAATTGTCTATGTATTTCATCATCCAGTACTCGTAAAAAAGGGAAAGGAACTCCATACTGAAGTCCGTGCCCACATGATGAGTTCCATAGTGATAATATAGAAGATCCTATGTGTGTCCTTAATTCAAGCACAAAAGGTATAGGTCGTGAAAACCAGGGTTCGTCCTAGAAAGGTACTGTAAAATCTTGTATCAATTGTAATCGCATATAGTTGCAATCATTGTTAATTACTGGACAGTTGAAGATAAACTAGGACTTTAGTAGAGGTCAGAGTAGAAAGAGAGTAATCTAGTTTGTGTTATTTGATAAGCATTCATGTGCTAGAGATTTATGTATGCGCATGGTATTTCATATGAGAGTGTCTTAAAGGTCAAATATATGTATGGGCATAGTGAAAGGATAGTTTAACCTATATTGATTTGTTTTGTAAGTTAGATAAGGTAAACTGAAAATAAATATAAATGTCCATGGTATTATAGCAATATAGAGCATTCTGACTAGTATAAGGTTAGGTAAAGTGTAAATTTGTTCCAGGATTATATGTATATATTTATATGTATAAAATCTGTTGTGATGGCATGATCGTAAATTCCCATATAGGATTTTGCTTTAGTACTTGTATTTTGCTTGTGTAATTTTGTAATTTTAGTCTTAGTATTGAATTGTGTTTTTATAGAATTGAAATTGAATTGTACCATGTCTAAGATTTTAAATAAAATGTTGTTCATTGATAGTACAGTTGTCTGAAATTGCTGCCTAATGCACCACTTGAAAAAAAGAATGAACCTAATCACGCAGGAAATTAATGTGGTAAGTTACGAGATAAAGGGTCACGACTGCAAAATAGTTTTATACTCAGATATATTTTTGTGATTGCTCCTTGTTTTCGAATCATATATCTTAAACTAAATGTCCTGAAAGGCGCAGCATAATATAAATATTAGGGACACAAAGGGAGAAAATGCTTAAATATTTGAATTTTGTAATATCTCGTACATGGTTAAATTTTGAATAAAGATAAGCTGAGATTCACTTGAAAGGATAAAAGAAAGTTTAATAATCAGAGTTAGGGACACAACAACGCTCGCCCCCCACAACAGTCCAGGACCTCAGTACATGTTTATAGTTAGAATGATACAAAATTTCCATTGATCGTTATTGTACGCTTGTAGAAAGTATGCCCCGTAGGATTGCTGCATTTATTGCAGCGAAAGAAAGTGTTATATTTTATTAAGGTTGGGCGCCATGATTGTTTATTCCTCATACGATGGTGTCTGTTGACTTCTTTCCAAGCAGTGCATTTGAGTTTACTGTCAATGTGATTTTTCAGAAGTTAAATAAAAAGCGGTAGACATGCAGTAAGTGGAGATAGACTCTTAGACTCGTCCATACTGAGAATATCCAGTCTCCATGCCATAACTTGGTCGCGACAGTATCCCCAGCATTAGCTGCTCAACCCATCTCCATACATGATGCATGATGTGTAGATGTGCTGCCTTAATATCGGATCCGTGTACTTTTTGGTCTGTGGAACTGTTTCATTGCTGTCTCTTAGAATGGAGAAGGCTCTGAATCTCTACAGTATGTCTGGCATGCCCTTGAAGCACATCACTCAAAGTTCATGTTTGAGACGGGCGAAAGGAATCTGGATCCCGTGCTCTGTAGACCAAATAGGCCATCGACCACTTCTACAGCTGATCTCCAGTAAGAAAGTGGTGGTGGTGGTGTTTCGCTGGGCAATGAAAGTTTCCTTTCAATTAGTGGGTTTAGTTGGCATTTCCTCCACCTAGGAAGGATCATTTCGCAACGGGTTATTCCTTTTTTCATCTTCTTTGCAAAAGATGAAAACCAAAAGTTTCTGGGATGAAAATACATGCCACCTCCATATAAGAACAGGCTAAAGTAACTTCAGTTGAAAAATCCCCTATAAAATTTCTTCGCATTATAGAAGAGATTTTAATTCAGGTCTTTCCATCTAAAGGCATCGTTGATACCGGCATTAATGAGAGAGTTATGAGATTAACCAGAAAAATAAAACAAAAGAATAGAAAGCCTGTTCTGGTGATTTTACAACTTATTTACAATTTAAAGTGCCATGGTTGATCGAATGGTTATTACAGTGTCCATTCTCTAACAGGCTGCCGGTTCGAATCACGCCATGGGCATGGACGTTTAGTGTTTGTTCTTAAATGGTAGATGAATTTCATTACTAGGTGTGGGACCACTACCTCACTTAACAGAAGCCTGAAGTGGCTTGAAAATTTCTATGTACATATGTGTGTGTGTGTGTGTGGAAAATGCAAATAAATCCTTAGCCCACTCACGGTACTAATGTACGAGCCACGGAAGTCACATAAAAAAAAGTGAACAGTTCTTCACAGATGGACAATAATCAGCATTCGTTTTTCAACCCGTTTGTCATTGAATTATTCGGTAGGAAAATAACTATCAAACGTATAACACTTTCAAAGCCTTACAAAAATACATGACAGTATTTTTGTAAGGGTGTTATGCTTTAAGGGCTGTGTTAGTTTGTTTAGTATGTATTTGCTTGATGAACGAACATTCTGTATGATACACACACAAATTATTCATCGTTCTTTATGTATTCAAGAAACTAATCTTAATTTCCCACTTTCGAGAATATTTTTAAAATCAAAGGAAGTGGCTCTCAGATAGCATTATGAAATTAATGAAAAAAAATTGGCATACTGGTGAAGTGATAACCAACATATTTTTGATACTACCAGCAGTGTTTTCGCTGATGAAAACATCCTCAAGTCAAGTTAAAAGAATTCTACTTAATATAGATTGAGAAATAGTTTCGCAAGAGAAAATTTTATTATAAAAATTCTAAATAAATTAATTAATTATTTATATAAACAAACATAAGAATCTTCTTTCGTCATATCAAAAAATCAAGTATACTGCACTGCACTGCCAAATGCTGATGCTCAATTATCATCATCGGCAGAAGGCTTCCATAATTGATAAACTGTTTCCAGCTGGGGAATATAGTTTCGGTTCCAAAATTATTCTGATTTTTGTAGCAATTGCTACAGGAAAAGATAAACAAGATTTAAACTTTAAAAAATGGTGGGAAGAAATTCATCATAACATAGAGGCTTATTATTTCTAAGCTGCGCGTGAGTAGATTATTATTTTATTTACACTACTATTGAATCCAATGAAAAAAAAAAGGAAAGCTTATACAGCACAGACATCAGAATACAAAAGGAACTGTCAAAATGCCTCCTGCTGGTATTTTGATTAAATTAAATGAAAAGCATTCTACCAAAGTAATAAAACGACCATTTACGATAAAATAAGTATTGTACATACGAACAAGACACAAAAATGAATGAATTACCTCCAAATACTTATTTAGGGTCTTCTTGAATTTCCTATAGTATACTTTTTCGAGTCATTTCAAATGATTGACTACGCTTTCACTAATAGAATATTTCTTTAAATCTATTTACAGAGACCCTTAATGAGTTTAAAACTGTCACCTAGTCCGCCACTACTGAAAAAAATCTAAAAATATCTCTATAATTTATTGATTATCTTTACCGCTTAAAGAACTTCAATCAAATTCCCCTATTATTGTCTCTGAAGTTTGTAACACCTACAAATGCCTGTGGTCATATGTGTAGCCACTCATATCAGTTTTCTATTCTGTCGCTCTTTTCTGCACGTTATCTAGCATGTCACAATCTTATCCAACCCCAGATAAAGACTCCAAACTAAACAGTATTCTAAATGTTTCTATTGCCCCAATTGTTTTAAAAGGGGCGAATAATAAGCTCTTTGTCGACTTAGCAAAGTTCCTGAAAATCAATGGGGGGGGGGGATTTATTTACAATTCTGGATACCTTAATATACTCCAAGAGTGTTCATTAGACTTCATTATCGTTTCTAGGTCTCTTTTCATCTCACGCTGTCCCGAGCTTATTCTAACGCAGACAGTGAGCTACTCTTGAATCTCTGATTTAGATCGTAATCATTTCTCAGATCTGAATTATCATACGAGGAATGGAATAAAAAAAATAAACATAAAAAAAATGTAGTTTTAGACAGATTAACAAAACACTGTTGCTGTTATTTATACAGTCAAAAAATTAAAGTGCAGTTGTTGGAATGGCCATGTAGCCAGGATGAAAGATGGCGATGGACTATCCGAATGACAGACAAACATGATGAAACTAAAAGCCGCTGTTGTTCACTTGCAAATGCCATGCCTCTAAATGATTAATACAACCACTTAAAAATCTGTTATGCGCGCTAGGGAATAATAATCCAAGAGATTCCTTTTGTAGTCACGAAGTCTTTCGGACTACCCAAACAGATGCGCGTCATTTACGTTGCACATTAACAAGTTCCCAAAGGAAAATCGGTTCTGAATCAAAATAACGAGGATTTCTTATACTATAGTAAATTTAATCAAAATCAATCGAGTTCAATAAGGACATAAAATAAGGCAGTCAGACATAAGCAATTCGGTGATTTAAAAGTGTCTGCTATTCAACAGTGTCATAACATACTATTTATCTTAGGTTTGGCTCTTCGAAATTTTCTTACAGCCCTCCTGTAGCCTTACAATTACGCAACAATTATCAACGGTTCCCACTAAGAATTCGGAGCATTCAAATCAACATATGTAGTGTATAAACAAACGCTTGTGTAAACACAACCCAGAAAAAAGGGGCACTCAGTACAACAGAACGAAGAAGTGTTATAACGTCAAACAAAACCTAAATGAAGCAAAGTGACCGCAGAAAGAACAAATATTAAGCCTCTTCAATCGGGAAGGGGAGAGAGAGAGAGAGAGAGACATTTAATGCGGCTGGGTCCAAAGGGTATAATGTATTTAAATACAAACTGTTTCGGATTACTGCGCGCAACAGGCTTCATGCAGAACTCCAAAGTAGTTATGGAACTTAGCACAAATGCAGCGGCTTGCTTCAACCCCATATCCACACACACACACACACACACACACACACACACACACACACACACACACACACACACACACACACAGTGAAATAGATCCTTGTAGTCAAACGCGTTAGACATCAGAACTAAAATAGAACATTTCTACAAGCCACGTGTTCTTGTTTGAGTGTTAAACAATTACACAGCAATTTGTGACTATTTGTTTTGAATGCGTGAGAGCGCTCATGTCTTTAAATGTTTTGAAGAAATTTATAGAGATGTTGAACTAATTTCTAGATCAATTCCTGCGCGTGCCAGATTAAAGTCATCAAGAGGTGGCATTCGAACTGATGGTAGGTTACCCAAGGACTCTAAACTGCTGTGCATTATCTAGTTGCAAATTAAAATTATTTTATTAGCGTCTTATAGCATGGTGTCCGATTGTGATACAACGAATATGCTTTGCACTTTTGACTCCAGTTTCCAGTTTAATTCGAATCCAGTTTAATTGCCTTTTACAAGACGTTGTTATTGCGCTTAAACTAGATTCGGATTAACCTAATACTCACAGCCTAAGGAAAGCGTAGTGAATATGGCATAATTTGTTAGGGAGGAGACGAACTGGGTTAAGAAAAATGACAAGGTGAAGAAAGTGAAATGCTCAAAAGAAAACTGCACATGATTATTAGTTTTTGCACAGCTATATATTCTCAAAAAGGACTCACAAAGCAAAAGTAGTCCCAACATATGTTGGCTTTATTAACAAATGTATACAGAATTTTTAATGGAACTCAGAATAAACTCAGATATTGTTGTCGTGGTGCTGGTGTGGTTTTACAATATTGCGATTTTATGTATTACATTTTCTGCTATAGGCATGTAATTAACAATATAATTTTTGAACTCATAAGAGGTGTCAGAGATGTTAAATATTCTTATAGGAAATGTAGCACTTTTAAAACCACGACCAAATATGTGCGCAGATGAATTGCAATTAGCTTCTATGACAGTTAATTGTTGTGAAACAGTAATGTAAATAATTAGCAAGCAATTACAGACGTAAAAAACAGCCAAAAAAGTTGACGTGATTATTCATTGGAAGACAAATAACAATTCGCTAAAAAGACTCCTAAAATACAATGAAACATGAGGAATGTGCCCCATTAAGAGATAAACCAAATTAAAATTACACTCTTGGGCCAATGGTTTCATTCATACTTCCTTCTTCAGTGTCAGTAACCTGACAGAATCTTTTTAATTAACCGTTAATTAAGTTATTATGTATAACTAACTATAAGACAGTTGTTATATGGTGTGGGATGGCAGAGAGGAATGAGAGCAACCTTATACAACGCACTCATTAATCCAATTAAAGATGTAGATTCAGAAATGACATTCCCACTAGAATATTCATTATGACATGCATAGCAGGCAATTCAACAGTTTAAACATCTAGAGATGCTTGAACCTGTTTATTGATGCCTAAATTGTCTGAGCTTAAGTTGTATATACTGTTCTTATCAAACGTTCAGTGTTCTAGTCCAACATACCGCATAAATAATTCTTTAAAAAAAATATAAAAAAAGTCAATAATATTTTAGCACACAGCTTCAAAAGGCTAGTTATTTCATCTGTAGAAAACAGTCAGATAACAGATAATGGGGAGGGGTTTGGAAAAGTGAAAAGGTATATTTATAAAGTTTATTACGTGCGAGTAGTTTCTTAGATATTATTTAAGTTACTTAAATCTTAAAATCGGAAATAATTAAGTTTTACCATTTTATTTTGTGCTTCAACTAACAAGAGTAATAGCTTCGAGAAAAAAGCAAAGTAAGAAAGCTCTAACATTAATAGGATTTCTTGAGGACAGATGCTCCTGCTAATTGGAGTATATATCAGCTTTGTTAGCGGGGAATAATATGCGCTACTAATTTCTTTCCTTTTTCTTTTCTTTTTTTCAGAATGACGTTATTCTGTAGCTCAATCATTTCTATTCGCATCTGTGACACAACAAATGGAACATTTCTGTTTTGAACTGAAAGTAGGTACTGAAAGACTGATTAATTTCAACGTGTCGACTTCGAATATGCGGTTCAAATTACCATATAACCCTTAGCTTTACAGGAATCAAAATTAAATACTGACATACTAATTGAATTTTATGCTGAAGTTCTGGCACGTATATGAGATTTTACTTAGAGTTTAGAAAAATTTCCTTCAGAAGTCTTCACTTCAGCTTATAGCTGACATCAATAGTCTCTCTGTCTGATTAAGAACGAGAAAATAATAAATAGGCATACTGCCACTTGCCTGAGTGCCTTTGTTTCATACAAGAAAAGTCCTCATGGAATCGTTTGTCGTGTTCGTCACTATAACACTCAAATTATTATTATTACACTGGAATCTCCGTGGAGTTCAGAACTCAGTGAGAGATCCACTCAACATAATATTAGCATATTCACATCACAATCAACAACTTACAGTAGTAAGTTGCAGTAATAATACTACTTACAGTAGTATTTACAAATAACTTACAAGAATGACTTGAATGACTCATCGTACTTATTGCGTATCATACATCTCCTTAAACTCAAATAACTGAATGTTGTATCCACCATTTTCCCCTGTAAAATATTCCATTCGTAATGAGAAAAACTACTTCTCATCTTGACCGAACTCTTATTCAACTTCCATAAATGAATTTCAAATATGAATTGAAAACTCTACCCTGCATCAAACCCATAATCCTTCCCCTCCCCCTCACAAACATGTATACCTCTTACATTTCTCTTCCTCCACCTATCCCACAAAAGTGTGCAATTCACAGTCACTTAATCTGTCTCATATTCAACACTCCGCAGTCCTAAAATCATGTTAGTTATTCGATTTTTTAACGATACTTGTGACATAATGATTAGAAATATATACACGTTAGCACAAGAAAAATGTTTAATTTGCCAAATATTTCGGTCTGAATATTACAGACCATCTTCAGTGGCTACATAGGAATAGTTTTTAAAAAAACAAAGTGAAATACGAACAATTGATCATTCATACATAGAACGCGCCGCGTGATGTCATATCGCTAAAGTATTAGAAGAGTAAACATATATGGATATCTTTGCTGTATGGCCTCACGACAGAGACTCCTTACCTTCCTTTTTAAGCAGTATCAATTCCTTACATCCTCCTATAAAATTTACCATGGAAATTGAAAAAGACAACAAGTTATCCTTTTTAGACGTCCTTCTCATCCGTTCACCTTCTGGTATTCTTACAACAGTTTACAGAAAACCAACTTTCACAGGTGGTTATATTCTCAAAGAATCTGCTCATCATTCTTGTCAAAAAACAGGAATCATAAAATGTTTAATCCGACGAGCCAAAACTAACTGTTCAACTTCTCATTTATTACAGGAAGAACTTTCAACTATCAAACATCACATGAAACTAAATGGCTTCTCCGAAAAGAGTACACAACATCTTTTCGATTCTTACAATCCAACACAGAACAGCAAAGATTCAATACGTCGAGTTCCAATTCCTTACATTTCCGGGATTTCAGAACTTGGAAATTCTAAAGAAATATGATCTAACAGCCACTTATACACCTATTAACAAATTATCCACCCATTTTCCTTCATCTAAAGATAAACGCTCAATCTCGTCTCTACTTGGTGTATATCAAGTTCCTTGCCATTGTAATTTTTCCTACTTTGGACAAACTGGACGTTCCATAGAAAAAAGAATTCAAGAGCATCAGTCATCAATTCAACACAACAAACCTGAGAAATCTGGATTAGCTCAGCATGGATTAGAAACAAACCACAACATCCTTTGGTCCAAGACTCTTCTACACAGATGTCGCTACAAATTTGAACGTTTATTTAAAGAAAGTGTAGAGGCCTTACTTCAACGTCCTAACTTGAATCGGAATGACTGTATATCTATATCAAAATTTTGGGAAAGTTTAATCAGGATAACACATTATTTTTTTTAATCAGTATAATGTTATTTAAAATCATTATATGAATTTCTGAATTAATATCTTTAATTATGTTTTTAAAAATGTTTATTCTTCTAATACTTAGTGATATGACATCACGCGGCGCGTTCTATGTATTAATAATCAATTGTTCGTATTTCACTTTGTTTTTTAAAAACTATTCCTATGTAGCCACTGAAGATTGCTTGTAATATTCAGACCGAAATATTTGTCAAATTAAACATTATTCTTGTGCTAAGCTGTATATATTTATAATCATGTTAGTTATTCGCCTTTAAGTTCTTATGTTTCTACATCCATCCTCCCTTAAATGCAGGAAATCAATGGGCACTCCAGTCCAAGTGCGATCGAATTAATGTATTATACATGACACAACACTTCTTGGTCACGATTTACTAATATCCTCTTCATTATTCCAGCATTCATCTGTGTCGTCTTATTTTGATTCTCCAAAAAAAGATTCTTCAGTCTCCAATACATATCACCAATCTGTTATCAATCCCCCATACCTGCAGTTTAAATGCTAATTTGTCCTAATAGTTTATCAAATGCCTTCGCGAAAGCAATAAATATTACAGTATAACCTATCCAGCGCTGTCGTCACCTTATTTGTAAAATGTAATTAAATTACTAAAACTAGATCTTCCTTTTAACAGATTCGGTTAACAATTCGAAAGTTTTCTTCTATCCGTTATAGTTTGTGGGGAAATAAAAATTCCTTCTTTCACTTTTGCATTATTCATACCTTGTCCTTGAAATACTGGAAACTGTCGCCATTCTTGTTTAAAGTCTTAAAAGACAAAGCCATATTTCTAATAAGATTTCTTTACACATATCCTATTTGTTTCTGGAATATTTATTTCCAATATTTGTAAGAAGCACCGGCGTCAAACTAAGCTTTAATGTATTAAAAAAAAAAAAAAAAAAAAATCATGGGATCATGTTTTCTTCCCGGCATTTCTATTATTCCGTTAACATCATTGCAAAACAGTATCAGTACGCGTACGCCTCAAGAACACTCTTTTGGAATTACAGCCAAAACAATGAAAACTATGAGGCCAGTGTAATAATGTTCGTTAAGGGCGTGTTCTGGTCGATTTTCTTATTTTGAGGGATGAAAACATTAGTTCCATTGAAGAAAAATCCTACCACTATGTATTCTGGATTTTTTTTAGGGAATAATAATAAAAAAAAGCAAAAAGACACGCAAATTCCAGAGACATAATACACCGACCTGATAGCCTTAGCGGCTTCAGAATCACAAGCAAAAGCAGCTCACATACGAGGCACAGTGCAACTGCCACTTCAGGGGGCAATCAAAATCACAGAATCTCTCATTCGTGCAAAAGCAAATCAGCAATTACATCAAAATGCATTCCTTAAAGTCACTCTAAAAGCACAACCCTAGTTAGGAGAAGATAAAATTACATGAGTGGAAGCCTAGCAGTGGCACTCAGAGTAGCAACTTACATTTATCTGCTCTCGCCAATCATGAGAGTAAGATGATGGCATATGATCAAAGCTATCTCACTGGACAGCAACCCTGAGCCAACTTAACACAACGCTGCTGAATTTTGTTCACTAAAAATTTTCTTACGCTATGGCTGATGGGACAGTATGGATGTCAATTTTGTATTCAACGTACACAGTTATGCTATAATATCTCTACATATAATATTAGCATATTTACATCATAATCAACTACTACTTTTTGCCTAAAGACAATTTCAGTGTTATCGGATTTGAAACACGGGATATCTGTATGAGGCCTTAAATATTTCATTGATGGGTTTTAGTGAAATTTCAGATTAAAATTTAATCACGTGGTTGGTTCATTTGTGGTTTCAAAAATTGACTGGAATTATATTATAATTATACATAACAAAGTATTACGATATATTTGTAGAAACATTAGATGAGAAAACTTTGCATTGCCTTAGACTTGTTATTACTACATTTCCTAAAATTGAGGATAGGTTGAGAATCAACTACTTACCTGGCATTCTTTTTTTATTATTATTATTAGTAGTAGTAGTAGTAGTGTTACTGCTGTTGCTAATATGTTTGCCAGCATGGTTGGTCGAGTGTTTAACGTATCCGCTTTCCAGCCACCAGGTTGCGGTTCGATTCGCACCATGAGCATGGATGTTTGTAATTATCATTTATGTAAGAGATGAATTTCATCGACCGGTGTAGATATACTCCCCTCCCCCCGCTTATTAGATGCCTGGAATGACGATGAAAAAGTTTCATGTTTGCTCTTCAAAGCAGAGTTTCCGGACTGTGTAAAAAATAAACATATAAAATCATAATAACATGCTGAAATTTCAGAGATTAATTCCAATTCTCGACAATCAAAATATTAATGCCAGCTATATAGCCGCTTGGCTGAAAGGAACTTGGGAGAGCTTCACAGGAGCTATGAGTTATTACCAACAAAGCTCCTGGACCCCATTATAAATAGTATTAAACATCGCTACGAGCGCTGTATTACTGTGCGAAGGTGACCACATTCCTTATTAAGGCACTCTGCCAATCTCATTTTGACCTCTTAATTTTGAGAAACATTAGATCACTGGACAGCAACGTCATTGTCTTCGTATGACTATTTATTACTGAATTAAACTATTCATTTATACATTTTGTGGGTGTTTCTTTCACATCTCATACTACTTTTCACCGAATTGCATAGAAATCCAACACACAATTTTTGAGTTATCGTGATTTTTCTCTTTGTTCCTTAATTTATGGAACAAAGTAGAGAGAGAGAGAGAGAGAGAGAGAGATGTTTTTAGAATATATATTTTATTTATTTTATTTTTATTTATTTTATTATTTTTTTTTTGATGACGTAAACTTGTTAATCAGATGAACAAGAAGACCTGTAGTGGCATCTGTAGAGGAAGGAAGGAATCAACTGTGCTGAAATAATCAAGGAAACACGAGAAACTACTATATTCCAGATCTGGTCGAAGTTGGCTGAATGATGCGATCTGAAAGTGATTGCTTCCATTGTGTGGAAAGTCTCAAAAGACCTTTAGGTATTGATGAGTTTGTAACTATATAGCAAGTTGGTAAACTCGTTTGAATGATATGACCTGAAGATATATGAGGAAAAGGAGGAGAAGAAAAAAATTACATTTTGCAAGGGGGTTTTTTTTGGCTAAGTTTTAAATTTTTTTAGATCTTTCATTTTTATTTAATGGATTTTTTTTTTTTTCAAGATGTCCTGTTGACTACTTTTGTCGACTAAAGCTGGTGAATTAATAGCACTGAACCTGGAACCAGAATTACATCAAATCGAAATTGATATATATATATATATATTTCAACTGTCTGTGAAAACAGTTTCTTTCTCTTTTTTTTTTTTTGTGTTATGTAAGGTGTTTTGAGTTAATGTTAATTTTCGTTAATCATCTGTATTAAAACTTATAATTCGAGCAAAATTCTTTAAAGCGGCAATTCAAGTTATGTTAGCGTTTTATGATCAGCCTGAAGGTAAGCAAATTTAGCCTCAAGTAATATGTATTACTAATTACTTTCTACTGGATGGTGAACTCTAAACCTGGTTGCTAGTGCATAATAAAAAAAGAGGCAAATGACCTTGAACTGTCCCTATATACTCAATAGGATTTCAGAATGTTGCGAGTCGTTGGCCTACAGAGGTATGTAGTTGCTGGACATGTTTGGATTATCCAAACACCTACGGGTTGTTAGTTGTAAATCGTCTTGCTATTATTTTCTGCATTGCTTTGAGGTTTCTCTTTATGTAATGAAACAGATTTTTTTATTATCCAGGGAGGGAAATGCAGTTTGATTGTGAACAACACGTGGATTCAATCGTTTTACTCTTTTATTCGTTCGCCTTCTGTTAAAAATAAACATTTCAAAATAAGAATTTTAAAAAAAATCAAAACATTCTAATATATTATTTCGATTTCGATAAACGAACAGACAGGCTTAAAAATAATTTTTCCTCTCTCGTCTACCCATTAATGTCATATTCTGTAATAAATTAGCAGGAAATAAGAAGAAAAAAGGCCCAGAACATCATCTTCTGCATTTTCTGACTTATATCCTCATAGGGTGTACGAGATATTGTGACAGCTAGATATTGTACAGTCTAACACGATATATTTCATACTAATTTCAATCAACAACCTTTTCTTTTAACTGTTCTATTATCTGTTAGATCTCTGATGTGATCAGCTGTTAATATTTCGATCTTTTAAAGTACTCCAACCCAGGGACGAATGCTGGTCTTGAAATTCACGCTTGCTCTTGTTATCATTCAGGGAGTGAGAGGTGTGATTGAAGTCTGATTAGCGGAATAATGAATTACTGACCATTTAAAACTATATATTTAGAAATGTATGTACATTTAATCATACAAATAGAATATCATTTGTAAAATAAATGTTGTATCTTTTTCAATTTAGCTACTTGAATACAAATTCTACCCTACGGTTCTTCTTTATGAACTGGTCAATAATATCGTCATAAAAAGTTGGTTGTAACTTAATTTTCCCAAGCAATATGCACACTTGTAAAGGCTGCCTGAACCTCACTGGCTAGAGCTACTTTCACTGTGTATGGCCTGTGTTTAAGACGACGTGAAGGGAGCGGAAATGGCTACGCGCGCGCATGAAATCACAGTGCTGCTGCGAGGTCCTGGAAGCTCCTACAACCGAGCAAGCTACGGTAGCTTTGACTAGACGAGCAAGCATCGGCCTTTGACACACAATGCAAAGCTCAATTATTGCCGCGCAAGCTTAAGACGTCTTCAGTCTACAAAAATAAAAGCCTAAATGGAATGCTTATAAATGCATGCATTTATTAAAAAATAAATATTACTTCTTTCTCAAGTAATGAGCTTGCGCAGCAAGCATGGAGAATTCGCCACTGCTCCAACCCATGTACATCACCTCCCCCCCCCTATATTTTGGTCTTCTTCTGCGCCTTTGTTCACCTCCCATTTCTGTTGAGGTGTTCATACCATCAGAAATGAGCTTCATTTACACTTCAATATTAACACTGTCAAGTTCTTTTCTGGTATCTTCATTTTTAATATGGTTCTGCTGTTGATGGCTTCTGTTTACTGCAATATTTGTCAAAACTCACATATCTGTGGATTCCATTATTCGGTCAGCTGCTATTTACAGCTGTTATTTACACACCAAATCAGATGTTAAAATAAATTTGTAAAAAAAAAATGTTACAGATATCTGAATACAGGAAAACAAGTGGAACAAACAGAAGAATACGTACTCACAGCTGATGGGGTACGATCACATAAAACAGAAGAACAGGTGACAAACTGAGTAAAATAGTAAGAAAATATTGATGAAGATGAAGTTCAATATAGAGATGGACTGAATCAATCAGGATAGACAAGAACAGAAAAGTAATACATGATGAAATTAGAGATCTAAACAAATTGGGACCGGTTTGGAATTGTTAGAGATGAGTGGAAATCAGATCTTAAGAGCTTCAGCCTTCAGCATATATGGATACATGCGAAATCTAAACAGGGCATTTAAAAATCAAAACTGTCCCACGTCTACTTGAATGAAATATTTTTTGCTATACACACACACACACGCGCGAATGTGGTCTGAAAAGTTCTCGGCCTAACAATGAAAAAACGAATTTATAATTTCAAAATTATTTTTGTTTTTCAACATAAATTCCCTTAAGATTAATACATTTATTTTAGCGATGCTCCAGCGCCATTATCCCGTCCCTGTAGTGAT
Organism: Typopeltis vanoorti; assembly: GCF_054136105.1. Taxonomy (NCBI): domain Eukaryota; kingdom Metazoa; phylum Arthropoda; class Arachnida; order Uropygi; family Thelyphonidae; genus Typopeltis; species Typopeltis vanoorti. Next base: position 66,258,474 of record NC_143573.1, on the reverse strand, counting down.
TCCCAGTATGATCTGCAAAATACCTCTCTACAGCTGCAATCACCTCTTGATTCGCAGAAAAATGCTGACCAGCGAGGAACAGTTTTAGTTTTGGGAAGAGATAGAAGTCAGAGGGAGTCAAATCTGGGGAATAGGGTGGATGTTCCAACAATTCATAGTGCAGATCCCTTAATTTTCCCATTGCCAAAACACCTTTGTGGGCAGGTGCATTGTCGTGATGAAAGATGATTTTTTTCTTCTGCAAACCGGGTCTTTTCTCACGAATTTTTTCGTCTAGTCTGATTAAAAGATCGGAATAATATTCCCCGGTTATTGTTTTACCCCTTTCAAGATAATTAATAAACAAAATGCCTTCAGCATTCCAAAATACCGATGCCATGACTTTTCCTGCTGATGGAACCGACTTTGTCTTCTTTGGCGCTGAACAACTGGCTTCTGTCCACTGTTTTGACTGCTATATGGATTCGTGTGTAGTGGTGAATCCAAGTCTCATCCATAGTAATAAATCGACGCACAAAATCAATTTTATTCTTGTTAAAACGCTCCAAGCACAGTTTTCATGCGAGTGCGTTTTTGATCTGCTGTGAGCAAGCGCGGCATCCATCTTGGGCAAAGCTTTTGCATTTGCAATTCTTCATGCAAATTATATCCTACACGTTCTTTTTAAATGCCTATAGTCTCAGTAATTTCACGTACTTTGACTCCCCTGTCATCCAATACCATATCGCGCACTTGATCGATGATTTCTGGTGTTGTTACACTTTTTGGACGTCCTTCACGTGGATCATCTTCAAGGCAGGTACGGCCACGTTTAAGTTCGACAGCCCATTTCTTAATTGTCGCAAACGAAGGAGAAGAGTGCCCATAAACTTTTATGAACTTCGAATGAATTTCTTTTGACGTTAAAAACTCTCTCTCTCTCTCTCTCTCTCTCTCTGTATATAGAGGCTGGTGATTTCTTATCACTTGCCTTAGTATGAATCCCATAATGTAAAGCACACCCCTTTCAGGCGTGTATAATGGAATGCATAATGGGAAGGGCCACTACCCAGGCCGGTTTGACCTTTATTGAAGTCTCATCAGTGGGAGCCAGACCCGGTAGAGATACCAAAGTCGAAGTAATGCAAAAGTCATATATATTTCATATATAAATAGACAAAAGGTGTCTGACCTTCGTAATAAAAGACGTGAATATATTTCACGCGCAAAACTTTGTTTTGCTTACTTGGGAAAAGGATTAAAACCGAGTATGAAATTTCTTGATATCTTTAAGGTATTTTACAAGGTAAAAAACTTTCTAACATCTTTCTCTCATCCATAGATTTTTATTACGAAGGTCAAGCACCTTTTGTCTACCTGTATATGAGATATATATGACTTCTGCATTAGTTCAACCTTGGTATCTCTCCAGGATCTGGCTCCCACTGAAGAGACGTCAATAAAGGTCGAAACCGGTCTGGGTAGTGGCTCTTCCCATTATGCATTGCATTATACATGATTGAAAGGAGAGAGAGAGAGAGAAATAATCTAACAGCTTGAGGTTTATTTTCTTTTGGACACAGGAGAAATAAAAATAACTCAAAATAGTAATAATAATTTCGAAGAGAATGAGTCAACGTATTCTGTGCTGTGTAGCTAGTGTATTAACACTTGTCATTTTTACCGTTTTACAATGTACGAGTATCTGATTTTTTTTAACATGCACAAACTAGGAATTCGCTGCCTCTGCTTACAAGGAAATGAATTAGCTCATGCGTAAGAAAAAACGAAAAGTGTTAACTTTGCTTATGTCCAATTACTTTAATAATTTGTAACAATAGAAGCTACATATATTAAAGAATATACAGTAATTCTGAAAAGTTCAATCTAGCTAGTTAACCTTGAATTACGTGTTTCACGTTCATAGTATTTCTTCCCTAAGTTCATTGATTTTCTTTAGTCAGGTTGGGAGGAGTAAGAATGCTAAATTGTTTCAGAAACTATATGCCTCTTCTTCTTCTTCTTTTTTTTTTAATCTGACTACCTGTGCGATCGGATAACATCCATTATCCCACATACTGCTAAAGAAAACAAAGGAACTATTTTCGGTTCTTTGCAATGTCCATCGCGGATCCAGTTAAAATGAACTCAAAAACTTTGTCTAGTTCTGCATTTTTTTTTTTTTTTAATCAGATTAAATTCACATACAGGCACATACGACGAAGACACGAGTTTTTCAGGGGTAGAATTGCTTTTTTTTTATTTATAAACGAATATAAAATTATTAATGTTAAAATGAAAAAACTGCAATTTTTGATCGAGCGACCTATTATTATTCTTTGCATATTTTGAACCAAAACATCACTCTACATTCTGTAACTAAGAATGCGCAAGTCTAATTATTCCAGTGACAAACGAAAGTGCAGGAAATAAGATCGTGTTACGCATGACTTCTACTGAGTCACGTATATCATCACATAAGGAAAATCTACTAGGATTACACTAGAATAACAACAGGATACACAAGATATCCTGGAAGATCTAATGGAATGTGCACATAACTTTGATGTTCTATGTTTACACAGGATTTATTGCTAACAGCTAAAAAGACTGGAAAAGTAGGCGAATTGTAAAGTACACCTCAAAAAGTGATAAAATAGTTTTGTTTAGATGTATATTGAGAGAGGATTATTCAAATGAAAGAGTTATATTAATAGGGTACATTTTGCTATTTTTATAAGTTATTGTTGTCATTATTTATAAATAATGATATTTATTTATACAATATAGATTTCATGGGTTGATAAAAGCTATTATGATTTTGAATTGACCTCTTCATATTTGTAACTGCCTATCTCATACCTTAAAAACTTAAATGTATAACTCTTGAAGTTTCATGGATTCTGAACACCAAATCCTTCACCCTAACATCCAAATATATCCCTTTCCATCCCCAAGTACGAAACGGGATTTGCGACACATTTATTTATTTTTTCATGTGACGCCTATGCACAAAAGATGTTGTAAACTTATTGTGGGTAAGAAAACTGGTTTAATTATTTATTTATCTTTTAAAATCTTTTTTTTAATATAATTCCGAAACCCTCTAGAGTCCAAACACAGAACTTTTTTTTTAAACTGAGCGGAATTGAGCAAAATTCAACTGCTCGATGACAGTCCCCTGAAAAAAAAAAAAACAGAAAAAAAAAATTGAAACAGAAATTCAAAATTTTCTCTCTCTCTCTTCGGTCGCTGATGTTTCCCGTGAATTTTTTACAGCTACCTTCAAAATTTTGGTACCAACCCCCCATAAAAAAATAATAATAAATAAATAAAAAGAGAAATGTTCAGCAAAACACATACAAATCACGAACATGGAATAATAACACCACCATCATGATATCTGTACAATTGAGAAACCATGATCTACTTATCCTTTCTCAATAGCACAAATGAATGTAGTGTGTGTGTGTGTGTGTGTGTGTGTGTGTGTGTGTGTGTGTGTGTGTGTGTGTGTGTGTGTGTGTGTGTGTGTGTGTGTGTGTGTGTGCGCGTGCGTGCGTGTGTGTGTGTGTTTATTTAAACTTATTACAACTCCGTACTTTGTAATCTTGAAATTATTCAACTATTCTTGTCAACTATTTCGGGTTATGAGCAGAGGAATTCTACTCATAAAAGTAAAAAATTAGGAAATTTAAACTGTCAGGATCGTTTACAACAACAACACAATATTTAATAGCGAATAACAATTAAATACAGACTGAAAAAAAAAGTGTACATATGTTATTATTATTATTCCTGATATATATATATTTCAAAATTCTCTGCAATAAAAAAGATTACTGCAGACTAAAATTACATGTGATTTTCAAATGGAGATAAAAAGTGATCAGTATCAAAATTGCATCTTAACGAACTTTTTTTTGTTAGATGTAATTGTAAAATGTAAGTGAAATTTGTTGCTATCAAATTTTAATAATCAAGGATTATTAAATCCTTGCTTATTAAAAGTTATGTTTAATAATATAATGCATTTTTAAGTAGGTAACAACATCATGATATGTTTCAACTCTTCTCATCAATCAGTAATTCCCTCCTTTTCTAAAAGTGGCAAAAAAAAAAAAAAAAAGTATAACACAGCTCTAAATGATTCAATAATTCTGCAAGTAATCTAACAGACGAGTACATCAAGTCAGAAAATTAGAAATAAAAACATTGGAATTAATAATAGCACAGCTATCACGATGAATAACAATTCTCACAAATAAAATGACAATGCCACAGAAAAGGAGTATTTACAAGCATTAAATGGAAAACAAGACGATGAAATACTGAGTCACCACAGAATAACATGCGAAATTCAGACGTTTGCATCTACTACAAGCTTCATCGTATCATTAAAGTAATCACCATGCTTGACTTAAGTCACCAAGATGAAACATTTTTCTATGCAGTCTCCACAACCTGCAATTCGGACGTTTTCATCTACTACTAGGAGTAGTGTTGTCATATCATTAAGGAAATCCGCATGCTTGAGTTAAGTCGAAAAACAAACAAACAAAACTTTCATCTTCAAAGAAGCTATTTTACTACATTATGAGTAGACTGGTGAGACGAAGCATAACTGTGACGACCAGGCATTCAAGAGATTCAGAAGTAGTGATAGTGATAGCAGTGATGACACGTAATTAGAACCAGTTGGTTATAGGTCTATGAACCGTTAATAGCAGGCCTAGTTTAAGAAGCGAGAGAGAAATTGTATTGGGGGAAAAAAAAAGTGAAGGAAGATGGCAGAGAATGCATAAAATGATTCTAATAAATACAGTTAGTTTTGTTTTTGTTTTTCTATTAAGTAGCATAAAAATATCAATTCATTTCGAGATGGTTTGATTCGGGTTTAGGTGGCATTGTGGCCGAAACCACAAAGGACTTTAGGCCAATATATTTCGCCTATAAATTGCGTCTGGGAACTATGCACAGACTTCAAATTAAGTATTAATAATCTCAAGTTCATATATATGTTCTTTAAAATATATGGAATTCATAATACATTTGCGTAAATTTATTTTGAGGGATGAAAAGCCATTTCCAGGAGGATCACTTCGAAGCAACTACTCTATCACTAAATGCTCCTAACTATTCGCACTAACTATTTCTTGAGGGAATTATTAAACAACTTTAAATTAGGTATTAATAAACTCAAATTGTTAATATGTTCTGTAAGATATATGGAATTCATAATATATTTGAATGAATTTCTTTTTCCATCTTGAAACTTTTCATCGTAATTGATGAAAATATTCAAAATATTTTTGACATTTGTTACATATTCTTTGCCTATAGGGAAAAATATATATAATTTCTCTAAGTGGACAGCACTAAGAATTTTTGTACGCATCACAAGTATTATCATCGATGCAATCCTATATAATTTTACTTGCTAGGTACTTTATTGTTTATTTCAAAGGCAAATCAAATGCATTCAATGTTTCATTTATGACAAAACACAAGAAAACATGTATTTCAGCATCATTTGCAAATCAGTGATGATGATGATGATGATGATTAGTTTTCTTTCATCCACGGATAGTAGGGGCAGCTATGCTACCATACTAGGGAAGTGACTAAGGTGGTTTCCCGTTGCCTTCCTCGCCGTGCTATATCCTATGGCTGTATTCTGTGTGTTCACGGGTTCTGTTTGCGGGATGAAAAACCGCAGATAAACTGGGTGAAAAACCCTACTGTTCATGCCCAAGACCGGCTAACTTGGCTATGGCTGAGGAAAATCCTTAAGCTCCTTACGTCTCCGACAAGAATCGAACCTAGGACACTCCTTCCCCAGGCATATGGTTGCGAAGCGCAGCCACTACGCTAACCGCGCGGACAGCATATGTTTATAACAGAAAAATAAACGATTAGGTAGGAGTAATGAAATTTTTATAGTAATAAGGCAATTGAATAAAGGCCCTATTTTACTTTGTCGTATAATAACATGCAGGCATTCCCATCTGCAAATTAATAAAATTAAATAAAACTGTTCAAATGAGAGTAAATGTGAATTTGGAAATAGACTCAAAAACTTTGTTTTCCATTGCACAATAAACTAAATGATATACAGTATTTAGAGCACAATCTTCATGAAAAGCTTGAATTCTGATTTAGAGCTTAAAATATTAACTATGTCATGTTTTGCATTTTTAATTTTAAATAATATGATCCAGAAGACAGTAAGGAATTAAGTCAGAGGACTTGCTTTTGATATGAAATTACACGAAGTAATGAAAACCATTAATCCAAGAAAGGAGAATCGAGTCCAAAATGTAATTCTAACCCACATTATTCTAATCTTAAGGTCATGTTGTCTTCTAACTGCGCTTCGCAGTCACAACGTCACGTACATTTGATAAACTGCAGAATACTGAATAGTGTCAGCAACTGGTTGGGTAACTGTCTCAAAATACAATTCTGGTTACCTTCTAAGATTTAATCGCTTCTAGAACACTACTGCAATTCACAGATAGACAATATAAAATTTACATTCACATAAAAAAAAGAAAGCTCTGAAAAGCAAATTTTAATTTCCAAATACCAACTGTAGACAACACTGCCAGCCGATAGAAATATGACGATATCACCTCACTAAAAATAAAATAAAATAAAAAATAAATAAAAGCAACTAACTAACACCGAGGGTCTAAAGGGTGCTTAAGAAGGGTGGTACGCAAATCTCGACAGTCAGGTTAGAACATCTTAAGTGAAATGCCATCAGTGGCAGTTGATTTAAGATGATCGGTCTAATTGTGTTGCAATCACGGCAACCTAAGATAACACTTCGCTAGATGCCGATTAACTCCACATCCTGTTTCTAGTATGTTTTTTTTTTTTCATGACAAGAGCCGCAACTACAAAATAACAGGTCTTACTGGGCACAATATTCAAGAAAAATAAGGATACTCATATAATTTATGTAAATTAGCGAGTTCTTTGTGACAATTCGCACGCTGGGTGACATTTCACGCTTTGTGAAATGTGAACGATTTGAGAGATATCAAAAGAAGGTAATCTACAGATGCAGCAATCCAAGCAATATTTAAATATAAATGGGAAATCTTGCTCAATAGATTTTCCAATATAACTCAATAGGTAGCTAACCAACTTTTTTTAGTCTAGTAGCCTATCAATTTGTAGACAGCGGTGCTACTATTGGATCCGAAAATTGCAAATTAAGAAAGTTACAAATCGAAAAGTGAATAAATGCGTGTGCTTCAACAAAAACAAGTACGAGGGAGAACAGCCATCCTAAGCATTCCCTCAGTACTGCTTACAAGTTCATTTCTGAATAATCTGTGGAATGAATTCTGGCATGCTACACATGATCCCGAAGGAAAGAAGTAAGCAGAGTAAAATCAACTGTTTTTCTTTTCTTTTATTTATTTTTTCTTTTTTCAACCGTTTTTACATGTTCTAATGGCTTCATATTAGAACCCAAAATATTGTTTTTTTTTAACTTATTTTTATTCACTGCATTCAGATCTGAGTAGATTAATAAGCATACTCGTTTATTTTTATTTATATGCTAGCACTCCAAACGATGTTCACTATTTAACTATTTTCAGATTTCTTTCTTTCTTTTTTTTTTTTTCCTCAGGATACTACTCGAAATATTTTGTCCTCGAGAAAGTTATTTTGCTCCTATTCGGGATGATTTTTTTATGCGAGTGCTACCCACAAAAGGCTGAAAGCCCATAGTACATTAGTACTGAGTTTTATATAATCTATCCTTCAGCCCTCCAATAAGCAGAGTGCTGATGCTACACAAAGTAGTAATATTCAATTCGAATTTCATGAAATCTGGCTTCATGCCAAATTTATATGAATCCCGTGAGTCATATAAATTTGTATTATGAAGTCTTCTTTAAGGTTTAAAGGTCATACATACTATATCAATAAGCACCTGTATCAATGTTATGATCAGCGTCGTGCAAAAATTAAATCCATTTATTGCAAGGGACATGGGGCCTTTTATTGCATGACCCTGTAGGGTCACTCTAGAGACGAAGGCCATTCCACTCAGCACAGTTAAATGCTAACAGGAGGACTAAAATAGCAACAGGCAGCAGTCTTGTTATTAGTTAGTACAGGCTTAAATCTAGGTGACCAGCCTGGCTGTGATTATCTTTGCAAGCACAAACAAACGAGAAGACAGGTGCAAAACTGTGGTGCGGAAAGCAATAGTGACATGCTTCTGCATTACTTTCTGAAGCATGTCACTATTCAAACCATCGTCCAAAGTTTCTGCAGTCCTTGAATGGGACAGGAATGCGAATTCACTAGCAAAATACAATATGTATAAAGAAGAAATGAGGAAAAAAAATATCTTTATCTGGGAAAGCGTATAAAGAAATGTAAAGAAAGAACAAGCAAAGGGTGGAAAATGAAGAAATTTTAGGATATAATGAAATCAGATACACTACAGACTTATTTACAGCGGGGGAGGGGGGTGTTACTAGGACAAGACAGAGAAAAAAGAAAAAAATACTACCTGTTCCTCAGTTGCTCCTATACCTTTTCTATCTCACAGTCTTCAGAGTTACTTGTTACATGTACATTTGAACTATGACAAGATCCAATGGGGTTGCTGTTAACGCTGAAGACTGTGAGATTAGGTATACGAGCAACCAGAGGAACTAGTAGCATCAGTTAAAGAATTATAATGGAAGATTTAAATTCGGTATTTTTTTAAATACAGTGAATGAGAAGAAACTGGACGATTTGGACTAGGTAGGAAGAATGAAAGAGGAGAAAAGATAGTTCAACTATTGAAAATAACTTGGTTTTATATTTGATAAACTTTCTTTTTGAATTGAATGATATCGAACTGACTACATAGTAGTTAAGAAGAGATACAGAAACCAATTAAAGTCATGTTTATAGCTATCCAGTGGTTGTAACAGAGAGTGACCACTCAGAATTACAAACTGTGAAAGAAAAAAAAAATGTAGCATAAGGAGGAGAAGACGGAATATTAAACTACTAACGACGTCAAATATAAAAACTGGTCTTAAAACGAAACAGAATGAGAAAAACATAAAGGAAACAATTAAAATATTAGGATATATAAGATTACACGCGAGGAAGCAGCCATGGATTACAAATTAAATATTCAATTTAATAGAAGAAAAATATAAATCATGGATATTAATGTTATTTAGATTAAAACGAAATTAGATTCCAGAATGGAAAAAGAACTAGAATAGTAATACTAACCTTAAGAATAATAACAGAACGAAGAAATGGGTAAATAAATCTAGGCACATTGCCTTTATAGACTTGTGAAAGGCATTCGATAATGTACAATTTAACAAGCTTTATCAAATAATGAAAGATATTGGAATCGACTGGAGAGATAAAAGATGAACTTAATAAATATATATAATATATAGTATAATAAATATAATACAGGAAAATTAAGCACCCCAGAAGTAAAGAAAACAGTAAAACAAGGCTGTGCGGTCACTCTTACTTTACGACCTATATTTATGAAATATGAAAAAATATTTTTCATAGAAACATCTTCAGTTATGAAAAAATAAAAAAAATTTTTAAAAATTTAATTTAAAACAAATTTTAAAAAAATATAATATATAAACATAAATGGAGGGAACACGTTCAAAGAATGAAAATAGAAAGATTACCAAAACAAGCCTTAAAGTACAAGCCATTAGGAAAAAGAAAACCAGGACGTCCTCTTAAAAGAAAGGTCTAAATCCTTGATATGCATGATGATGATGATGATGATGAGTTACGAAATATATGGAAAATATGAAAAGAATGCAATGAAAGTAGTAAAGAAGTAATGAACGGTAACTGTAAGTGGAGTGTAGATGCTGATGATGTAAATTGTATTAATCGAGAATGTGCAGGATTTCAAACTGGATGGAAGATGTTTTATTTGATTATGGACTTAATATAATTGAAGCAAAAACTAAAAAAAAAAAAAAAAAAACATGGTGGAAGATAAAGGTAGAGAACATTTTCAAATAGTGATAATAGTGATAGTGATAGAAACATAAGTAAAGACGTAAGTAAAAGGGGGGAGGATGCTTTATAAAAACACTGCTTTGCATGGTATTCTTATATGGTCGTGAAAAGACAGCAGAAGACCGAAACAAACAAAACACTGAAATATTTGAAATGTACTGATGAAGAATATTATAGGAGTAAATTGGCAAGAAAGAAAAACCAATGAAGAAATCATGTGTGAAATAAAAGAGAACAGAGTATTAAAGAAAATAATCATAAGAAAGAAGATTAAATTGCTTGGACAAGACAGCAGAAGACCAAAACAAACAAAAAATTGAAATATTTGAAATGTTTATTAAAAAGAGGACCGCGAAATATATATATATATATATATGGTTAGAGGATGTACTTCGATTAACTGTAAGAATTTATAAGGCAATAAAGAGAAAAGTCTGAAAAAGGAATTTCTAGAAGGAGCCATAATAACAAGGACTATTCTTTACAATAATGATGATTGCAAGGGGTACTTTTATAGCGTGACTTTTTAAGCATATGCTTCTGAAGTCAACCTGATATTGCTTTTGAGGGATTTCAGCTAAATTCAGAGGTTAAAAAAAAAAAAAATCAATGTGCCGTTTTCCAAAGGATAATACCACAACGGCTTCATCACAAACAGTTAATAGGGGGCTGCAAATTAAAGTAACTATTGCTCAATTAAATATCGTCATTATAAATAATTATGTTTACAAATTACATAAACTCTGCTAATTTCATATGAACCAGTAACTTATCTTCACTTGAAAAAAAGCCAGCATAAATATTCCTGACTGGACGATAAGAATTAAACCCAAATCTTTTTTTTGAGCAAAATGTGCACGTGGTATCGCTTACAAATGCACTAAGCAATCGTTAATACCTTAAATAAAAACTAAAATTTAAAACAGACACAATGCTCATAAATGCATGAACATTATTGATGAAGTTATCCAGAATTGAGACTTGCTAATAAACACGAGAAATTAATGAATATAATATGGAAATACCCCCCCCCCCGGTAGTTTGCATGTTCCAGTCACAGCCCTTTGTTTTCTTCTGTAATGGAGCATTGACTTGTAGTTTCAAATGATTCTAATGATTCTACTAGTTGTGTGTCATTCAAACCATTCTTTGTCGATATTTGTAGATAATATCAATCTGTATTCCCTCAAGCACTGTTACTTTACAGTCGCAGGCCATGCTGCAAATCCTGATGTGACTTGCTCGCCTCCTGCTAATCAGTATGCAGGACTTTAGGTTTCTCAAGGTCCTTTCAACCTTGAATGTAATTCTTTTATTATATAAGATAAAGAACTATTTTTCAATTATTGAATATGAAAAAAAAAGATTAAAGGGATCAAGTCTGATAACAAAATAAAAAAAAAAATGTTTGAAAGACCTGCCCATTTCTGCTTATTGAAAGCGTGAAGTGGCTTGAAAAAGTTCTAAATTTGCTCTCTACTGTAGGCTTTCCGAATTATCTAAATCTTAGACCACTCATGGTACTTTTAATGAGCAAAAATCAGCAGCTATTCGTGGGTAGGGCTCACTTAAAAACTTTTTTTTAAAAGAACTAAAAGGCAAGTTCCAAAAAAAAAAAGTATCAAAAGAAAATTATACATCCGGTTATCGTAAAACAGGAAGATTATTATTATGTGATACCTCCCGGGAGTCCAAAGACTCATCAAGGGAGAGCACCCACTCCACCTCTCAATCCTTCAACCACAACCAAATATAACAAAGCCATCTACCAGTCACCACCATTACTTCCATGGCGAATCACAAATATCCATGCCTACGGTGGGATTCGAACCCGCAGCCTTTTGGGTGGAGAGCCGATACACTAACCCCTCGGCCAAACAGGCCGGCATTATGTTATAAAAGAGTATTTACTATTTCTTTATTCTGACGAACAACAATGACAAAAAAAAAGGAAGAATGTCCTCCCAAATGGAAGATTGTTAGCAACTGTAATTAATCAGATCGACAAATATACAAACAAATTTCCCTCGGTGAAGTTTAAGGAAAAATGTAAACCAAAGTTTAAGACTGCTTGCACTGCTGCATTTAACCAATAATATTTTATAGAGGAAAAACAGTTAAATATATCATAAAAATGTATATCAGCTTAATTTTAAATAAGCAAGCTTTTTTATGTTTTTTTTTAAATTCTTCTCAAACTAATCCTGAAGAAATCTTTTTCTATGCTTCCAGGCTAAGAGCGGGATGCTGAGATGATGGAGTAAGACCATGATAATGCTCTTACTCCATCCATACATTCTAGGTCTTTCTCGTTTCCTCCATCTTATCCAATATAAAACAAATTTTGGAATATATTCGTTATGCATTCTTTTTTTCTTTCTTTTTTTTGATATCCATACCATTCCATTCAATTCTCTTTCCCGCTGCACCTGAGTTTCCCCCCAAATGTAGTACGCATTTTTAGTAGTACAAGTTTCCCGAAGTTTAGCCCGCAAATGTACTACAATGTGTAGTATGAGGCCTCGTATCCCTTTAAACTCTTTAGGGGATACGAGGCATTTAGTTTTTTACTTTATTTTATGTCACCGTATTGTAGCAATTAAGGTTTATTCTATAATTAATTTTCAATAATTAAAAAATCTAAAGGAAGTTTTAAACAAAATGTATCTCTTGACATGTATCGACTGACCTCTGTTAGGGCCGCGTCTGAGTGATTCGAACTATTTGCATTAAAAGTTTAAATGAAATAGCTGGAACAACGCGCTCAGGACTTTCTGCTAAATTTTATTCGTTTCATTAAACTTTTTTTTTTATTATTATTACTGCAAATTTAAATTTCGCATTTTTTGTTTCTACTATATGTATATTGAATTCGTATAAATAAAAATGTATATAATAATTTTTAAAAAAATGTTTGATATGTTTCGGCTTCACTGGTCTTTCCACCTTGCAGCTAGTCTTTCTCTCTCTCTCTCTCTCTTTCTATCCACCTCTTTTGGTAGGAGATATCTTTCCATCCTAAATAGATGCTCTTTCCATTTCTCTTTATATTCCTTGATCTTTTCATTTACGTCATAAATATCTAGTTATTTTCTGATGTCGTATATGGTCCAATTTTATGCGTCCTTTAATTGCTCTTAAAAATCTCATCTCTGCAGCTTGTATTTTACTTTCATCTTCCTTTCGAACAGTCCATGTTTCTGAATTATATAACAGAGTGGGAGTGGCCGTTACTTTGTAAAAATTTAGTTGAGTTTCTCGTCTTGTTTTTTATTGTGTCCTTTTACCTGTTCCACAGATTTTTTTGAAAATGCAGCCTAAACAATTAAACTGTGTCATCTGGTCTATTATTTTATTTTCTATAACTATTTTTGATCTAACATAATCTCGACCTTTAAATGCCATGAGTTTTGTTTTCTTTTGTGAAAATTTGAAATTGTATTGTTGGCTTATTTTGTTTAATTCATAAACTTATTTTTGAAGGTCATCTGCATATAGCATTGTATTTATAACAGTTCTTCTGGTTAACTGGATACCTTTTTTTTGTTGTTTTCATATTTTAATAATCTGATCAATATATATATATTGAATAGAGTGGAAGATAAGCTACATCCTTGTCTAATTACATCCTGATTTATTTCAATCTCTTCCGATAATTTATTACCTAACTATAACTGTATTTTTGTATCTGTATATAAACTTTATATAGCTTGTAATGGATATCCTTGTTTTTTCATTATATTCCATAATTTTTTCTGTGTATTTTATCAAAAGTATTGTTTATACATGAATATAAATATTCATACACATAAATATTGTTTATACATGATCTTCTATGTCTGAAACCATTTTGTTCTTCTGAGAGCAGATTGTTTGCAATATTTCTAAGTCTTTTATTCAGGATTTTACTGAATTTTGTAACCTGTATTTAATAAACTTATTCCTCTGTAATATCCACAATCATCTTTGTCTCCTTTCTTAAATATAGATATAACCTTAGCTTTTAACCAATCTGATGGAACCTCACATTTCCTCCAACAGTTATTTATTAATTTTAAGAATTTGTGGTGTAAATATTCTCAACCATACTTCCAAAGCTCTGTATTTATGCCATCTAATCTAGTTGCTTTTCTATTTTTGGTACCTTTATTTCTTCTTTTGGTTTCTAAAAAAAACTAAGGGAGCCTCCGTAGCTCAGTTAGTATAGACGAAGCCCTTTAGTCGGAAAGACCTGGGTTCGATTCCTGTCAGTGACGTGAGGAATCTTTACCTCGTCTCTTTCGACTAAAGGTGAGTTAGCCGATCTCATACGAAGGTATGGTTCTTTTCACCCGGAAACTTGGGTTTCGTCCCCCAGAAGAGGCAAACCCGCCCCGTGAACACACACACATGGATTACAGTCATGAATACGTCCCAGCCAATATGCTAGTCCTGAGCCCGATTAAAATTGAGGGTTGCGGAAAGCAATTGTGAACTACCCTGTAAAAAATCTCACCAGGAATACTTTGTGGGCAATAGTTACAAAGTCACCTACGGTCGGAAACGACTGAAAGGGAAAATCAGTCAATCAGCTGATTTCTAATTTTTTTTAATTATTAATTTCTAATATGTTTCTAATTTATTATTATTATTTCTTTTATTATATATATTATATGCATGTAATTTATCTGAGGCATAATAAAGTGCTACAAATTTATTATTATTATTATTATAACGGTGTCTCCATAGTGTCAGAAGACTCAGTCAGGAGACTGAGACCCCACATTGACACACTAATCATTATTCACACAACACTTATCATACTTCCTTAAACTCATTCACAGACGAAGCACTCACAACCACCTCTGACAACGCATTCCACACATTCACCACTTTCCAAACAAAATAATCTAGTCTCCTATCGTAACACCCTTGTTAACTACACTCTTACACAATTTCCAAGGATGAACCCCCTCGTTCTCTCCCTTCCTGCACTGGACAGAAAAAGTTCATCAGTATCAATCCTATAAAACCCCTTAAATAACTTATACTGTATGCGCCTATCATTTCTCCTCTCTTACGCCTATTCAGTTTTTGGAGCCGACAGACCTGCAACAATTTTTGTCACCAGCCTCGGGATCCTTTCCACCACTTCTTCATCACCAAAGAATCCAGGCGACCAGATCTGTGCGCAATAGTCCAGATATGGCCTTATTAATGCCTTATAAAGTGGAAAAATAACTTCCCCATCTCGGCTTGTCAGTATGTTCTTTAATAACCATGCAATTTGATGTGCTGTTTTGGTCACCTCTGCAATATGCCCTCTAAACTTCAATTCTCTGTCCACAATAACCCCCGAGTCTCTTGCCTCATCCACTTCTTGCAGTTCAATTCCACTAATATAGTACACAACATATGATCTCATACTCCCAAAGTGCATCACCTTACACGTAGCCATGTTAAACTGACAGCCATTTACCTTTACCCATAGCAGCACTGAAGCACACACACACACACACACACACCACTAGTCACCTGCCTTCTCCTGGACTCAGCACCTCCATAAATCACTCTTTGATATCTGTCCATCAGCTACCGTCTAATCCAAATCACCAGCTTAGGATCCATTACCATTTGCTCCAATTTATGCAACAGAGTTCCATGTAGAATCCTATCAAATGCCTTTGCAAAGTTCAGCAGTATCACCGAGTAAGGACAACTTAAATGTTAGAAAATAAGTGTTCGAATGAAATATTATAACTTCTCCCAAACTGCCTTTGTTTACTCAAAAATTTAAAAGGATTACGCCGGTGATAAGTTTGGAGCCCTGCTCTACATACTGTTCTGAATGTAGAGTTCTAAATGCTGTTTTACATCCACATTTCTCTAATTAGATCATTTTGTTATGGCATTTTTATTCTTGATATTCTAGCTGATCTAAGCTGATCCATTTTTATACTGAAACTCTATTTTTCATTTGCCTAAGACTATTTTTTCAATTAATCTCCTTAAATCTTTCCTCCAAAAATCTGGCATGAGGAACATAATTCCCTTTTTTTCCTCCATGTTATACTTATGTGCGTAATATAATAAATATAATACAGTAGGCTATTACATTTATCATATTAGAAGTGCAATTCCAAAATAAAAGATATGCAGACATATTTTATAAAATGCGAAGTTAATTTCATAATATATCCAATGACGTATTTTACAGCACTTTACTGAAATGTCTGAAGGAAAGGGTAAACCCGACTTTGAAGCTGGTGAGCGATACTGAGGAGTATTTTTATAATTATTGTCAGCAGTTGGTAGAAGCTATTATATTATTACGCTGCATTCTATCCTATTCATTTTATTATCATACATATTTTAGTATTATAAATCATATCGTTTGAGGCCGAACAGCATAATGAAATAAGAAAGGTACTTACGAGAGTGATACAAAATATCTATGGAAGTTTCGAGAGGAGCGTTATAGTGGCAAACTGAAGTGCAGACTTTAATGTTGACGAAAACCTCGGGTGGAAACGAAATCCTACCAATAATGTAATGCAAAGTGTGTAAACAAAAGTTTCTCCCTAACCGTTCCTAACAGCCTGCATGGTCAGAATCGTGAGAAAGCTGTGCTCGAGTTCCCTCCCTCCTCAAGTGGGTACGATCACATATATCACTTGCTAGACATCTCTGTACCGCTGGGTTTGGCCGTTGAAGAATCTAAATCCTTTCTCGTCACTAGCTCTCACGCGATCAACACAGAAGTCACTGCCTCCACTTCTTTCTCCACTTGACTCGTCTTGCATGGCACCAAAGGTAATAAAACGAGCATAACCAGCCTAATCCCATAACTTGCATAATACCATTATAGCAACAGAATTCTAAAAAACAAAACACGAAAATAAAAATAAAAAAACAAAGAATTGACATGGCTTATTAGCCAATTTTTGGCAGTGAACATGCTGAAATTATGGATGATGCCGCCAAGTCCAAATCCTAATAGCTGTAAAACTTATTTTCTAAAGCAATCGCGCAACTATTTACGCTATACGCATGGCTGAAGGGTTATCGTGTCTAACTTTATAGGTAAGCTTCCCTTCACATTCTGTTCGTGTCGAATGCTGTTCGCTCTTTAATGAGTTTTCCCCGACTGTGAGAAGAAGCACCAGAGGGAAAAATTGGATGGCTTCATATACAAATTAAGTAATCTTGCTTAGTGTGTGTGCATGTGTGTGGGGGAGGGGATATTTATAGGCAGTATCATAGAGGAATGGTCCGTAATGCGAGAGATTCAAAATTTGTGAAATGATAGAAAGTGTTACACAGATCGTTGCAGTTTGTTACCAGAATTATATTTGCTGTTTCACACTCCAGGAGAGAAACAAATCTAGTTTACAAATAAAGAAATCGTATGGGCTTCTTGTACTTTTGTGCATTAAAGAACTTACATGTCTTAAGTTTAAAGTTTTCTTTAATTTTAAATTCCAAACTAAAAAAAAAAAGTATTTTACAACAACAGAATTCTGTGCCGGTAAATTATTGCAAAGTACGCTTAATTTTTAGGGCTACATTATCAGCGAATCTAATATATAGTACACACATACACACGAGCGAGCATATCTCGTTGTGAACCACTCACGGATTTTGATGATTTTAGTACAATTGAATCCGTTTTAGAAAATCTTTACTAAAACGGATTCAATTATAGAATAAATAAGCTAATCTACTATTTTCTAATTTTTTTTAGTAATAAAGGAAGAGGAATTTTTGTATGTAAACACTCTCAGCTGAGGATGGTATATATACATGTGTGTGGAGGGGGGCTTTTTATATTAAATTTTCATAAATCAGTGTTTCTTAATTATTTTTATAGATCAGTGTCGATTTTTATTTAAAAAACTTCGGCTCCCTTTATAATTAAATTTTATAATCTGTGTACACGTCAGTAATGTGTATATACACAACAGCCCACGTTTACTTCTCCTATATTCGTATTTTTTTTTTTTTTTCGAACGTCGAGAAAATGGATTAAGGAAAAAACAAACATAGAAATAAAAATGTTTTATCTGTTTTTTTACTTCTAATTCGTAAAACTGTGATTTTCTTGATATTTCATAACAAGAAAATCACGAATTTTACGTCCTGCCACAAACTTTTGTGACACGTGCGTCACACATTGCGCCACCAACACCGATATAAAGTTACAACTAGGGAAAGGGAGGAAAGTTGAGTATACGACAGAATTCCTAGTAATTCTTAGAATACGGGCTTGGATTTCTAAGAAACCTAGTCCGAGTATTCCGAACTAAAGCAGAACTCCATTAACCCTCTCTGAGAATCAACAGGCACAATAACAGCAAACGCATAGAGAGAGAGAGAGAGAAATTCAGGATGAAGATAACGAAAAACAAGTGGTGTTGAAATGTATGATTATTAATTAATATATTCCGAACTGCTTTTTAGACATTTCAGAAACACAATATTTTAACATACAGTATAATCTTTCCACTATTTTGAAGGGTATAAAAAGGGACTAAATTTTGTTATCAACATAATGTTAAAAATCACAGTGTCACAAATGTTAGAAATTTAGCAGTCACAAACTGCTAAAATTACAAGAAAATATCTTAAGTCTGATTAGATTTATTTTCTGAGACACTAAGTTTCTATTTTCAAAAATAGAAACTTAGTGTCTCAGAAAATAAATAAATAATAGCATACTTCTAAAATAAAACTAATACAGATTTCCTATCTATCTAATACTTTTTTCGACAATATATTTTAAATCGTTCATAATAATTAAGAAAGATATTAATATCAAATATAGCCGCTTTTATTTATTTACAAGGATTGTACTCGAAAACGAGAGTAGTGAAAATGGAACACTCCCAGGACTATAAAATGGAGTATAGCGAAATTAAAGCATAAAATAAGTGGCAATATTCATGAGCGTTAACCTTGAAGCATGTCAGTATAGTGTTCCCATTTCCTCACATTCTCAGAGCCTTATAATACCATTAAATAAAGCTACAATTAAAATTTACTTAGCAGCCATTTATCTCCTACTCCTACCCTATGACAAAATTGATGAACAACGTTACTCTCATTTGTAATTTTCAAACTAGGACTGTAAATTTTCCTCTACTTATGAGAGTATATTCCAGCACTCTTAGAAATAAAGGGAGGGGAAGAGCCTTTAATTGCTTCAATTGGCTAAAAATAAGTGAGACTATTAAAACATTGTTGATACATGAGGATACGAGTGAATATAGCATTTTTTGTTTGTCTGTTTGTTTGTAAGATAGGAGATAGACATGATCCTCGGGGAGAAAGCACACTTCGATCAGCAGAACAAATGAGTCCACTCAAATTCAAGAAACAAGGGAGAAAGTAGTAAGCGGTATGAAAATGTTTGGTGTGCTAAGCTGAAATCAATGGAAAATTAGAGCTAATGGGAACTAGTCAGAGCCCTTTAAATGTTGAGGGCGATAAGGAAGTGTTTAGATAAATCATTTGAGATGATACAAAGAAGATTATAATGGGGAATTGCAACTATAGAAATATACAGCTGGAAGGAGAAAACAATAGGAAAATAATGACAGTTAATTCCTCTAAATGATGAGGATACTTCAACACTGTGTGTGTGTGTGAGAGAGAGAGAGAGAGAGAGAGAGAGAGAGAGGCGGAGGAAACAGAGATTAAGAATACTATATTTAGATTTGGAAAAAAATAACGCATGTAAGGACGGATATAAAAACACACTTATGTGGAATACTGTGGAACGAGGTACCAGAAAGGAAAAAGATTAAAAGTATTTCTAGGTCAGCTATAAATATTAACACCTATAACGGACTGTATATCAAAACTGTCTGGTGTCTGCTGGATATCTTAAGAAGATGATACTTCTTTATCAAATAATAAGGAAGTTTTAAACACTGATAACGACGGTGACTATATATTAGTTCTGAATATTTATACATACATGTCCTGAAATATCCAACTAAAACTCCTAGTGCCGTCTTGAAAAAGTGGTGCAAACTTGAAAATTAGGAAAAAAGTTTTGAAAAATAAAATCAAATAATCGCTCCTATAATGAAAACGTTCATTATGATCGAGAAATAGCATAAAATTTCTACAACACAGAGAGAGAGAGTCGTACCTAAGGTTTTAGCGTCCATAACTATTTCTTTAGTAAGCTTCCTTCTTACTTGCCACGTATCGAAAGAACTCTTCGGGATTTCCTTTAGCCTATCGACTGTTTCTTCTCATAATCTGATTTTGCCTTCCTTGCTATGCTGTTCACCTTTCTTGCTTGATCCTTATACTATTCATGAATTGGCTGGTCGCCTTTCTCCTTATATACCCTCCACGGCATTTTTTTTTTTTTTTCCTCAGCTCATGCTTAATGATGTTACTCATCCATCAACTCCTACCTCCTGATTCATCCACCTTACCTTAGGCATACAGTTTAATATTGCTCTCTCCAAATGCCCCTTAACTATCTCCCATACAATGCTACCATCCCTATACTGTATATTGATTATATATTACAGACATGTCAAACACGCGGGCCGCGTGAGGCCCGTCGACAAATAACATGCGCCCGCAAACTTTGTAACCAATTTGACAACACCGAATTAAATAAACATATTTAAATTAACATTTCCACTTAAGATTATTTTATACGCCAAACTACTCTGCAATTTCTTAAGGAAATAATGTTCTATTTGTCATTTCAAAAAAAATCTTGTGTGTGTGTGTGCGTGCGCGCGCGCGAAAAGACCAAGTTACACTACTGTATACTGTCACGGACTACAGTAAAACTTCATATGGGAAAATAAAATTATACGGTCATGTTGCTTTTTTAAAGCGACTTAAGCCTTTTGATTACCGCATGATATCAGACAGAGGAATACTTAGCATACTACGAAAATCTGCAGTGCGGGAATTCAAAAGCTTAGGAATGAAGAGAGAGAGAGAGAGCAGGAAAGCACTTCACAGGACATCGAATATTTTTCAACACCAGAATGGTCGTAAAAGACTGCTGTGTTGCACCCAAAAATCGAAGTACGCTATTGACCAGTGGCAAAGTAGCAAAATGGGAACCTCTCTGCAAGTAATATGACATGACCTTTCCAGTTATAAGCATAATGTTGAGAAATGTGGATGATTTGTTTATCTTATTGACTAATTCAATAGACAACTTTTTTTGTTGTTTATAGAATAAAAACTGTATAATACCTATAATGCATTTTGAAACTATAATTATACTTATAAACAGACTTCTACATTACGTTTCGCATTGAACTGCACACACAAAAATTGTATAACATGAATTAGATTATAAAATTAATAACGTTAACATTTACACACCTAATCAATACTGGAAAAAAAAAAAAGTTCCTTTACTTCACTTTGGCTCAGGAAATGCTACATTAGATGAATTTTCAGTATGAAAAAGTTAAAAATTAAATTTACAGAAACATAGCATTTCGGATACAAATTCCATAGAAGCCTATACACCTCCTGTATTTAATGATAAATCTTTCTTGAAATACGAAGATGTGAAACATAATAAATATAGGAATAAAAATAATATATTTCCGCGACATTTATACAAAACTTTTTGTAACATGTTCTCCAAATTCTGGGGCCCCTCCTCATATTGCGCATTCTAAAAAGACTTCCTGTGCACCACTGACAAAGTCTCCGTTTAGCGTGAATTTTAATTAATTTTGCTTAGCAGCAGCACCACCGGCTTATCAACACAGAAGGGCACGTTAAAAACAGCTTACAAACTTCTGTCAGCAGATTTTCTTAAGTTGCATAACATCTGCGAAAAGCTATTTTCAAGTTGCTGTCTAATTCGTCGCAGATATGAAGCGAGTAAACTTTGATCATATATATGCATTTGGAAAATTCTTGTTAAAAGTTTCGGAATATAAAAGGTGAAGCAAAAAAAAACTTTACTAATAATCACAAATTATATACATTAATGTAGTGCAGAATCTTATTAACATTATACATATAAAACTTAAGGAAGTTGATGATGCGCAAATAATGAACTACGCATCATCACACTTATACAGAAATAAAGTGACTTACATGATACTGGAAAATGAAAAGAAAACCATTCTAGTTTCTAAAATAGGCTCTTCTGTAATGATGGAAAATCTTTCTAAAATCAACAGCATACTAATATCCTGAATAATTTATTACTGTTGCGTGAGAGTCTTCTTAAAATGAGACAGCTGATAGCATAAGTAAACGTGAAGAATACGAGGACCAGCAGCAAAAAAACATGGCCTTGACCTACCGTAGTATCACCGGAAATAGTTCGGTGCACACAGCTCAGATGAGCTCTACCTATCTTATCAACAACCTCTTTTCAGAAAACAAAAGTGCTCATTGTTGCAGCGACTACAGTGAAAGGAATGACATAATTAAAAATAGATAAACATCTAAAGTCCTCCTACGATGTAGGCTCTGTAGGACAGATGGATCAAATCCAAGAAATCCTGATGCACAAGGGAGGATTCCTTTGCAAGTCGTGCCAGATGTCCCGCATTCAACATTAGATTCTATCATACCAAAGGTTAAAGAAATGAATGATGAAACTCTATGTGCGTGCGTGTGTATTGTGTGTATGTCAGGATACAAGATACAAAACTAAAGATACAAGGGCTAAATATGAATTTAAATATAAAATAATTTCAAAACACTTTAGGAAATAACCGAATTAATTATGCGGGAATTCTGGCAAAAGTTATCCAACCTTCGCTCTTATTTGTTGATATAATAATAATAATAATAATAATAAACACGGGAGTATTATGAGAATGTCATCGCTTGTCTAAACTGGTGTGTTTGTGCACTGCCAAGCGATATAAGCAGAATAATAACCAAGGGATCTGCATTCCCCCCCCCAACACACACACACACACACACACACACACACACACACACACACACACACACACACACACACACACACACACACTTCTTTAAGAAGTATACATACTTCTATGTCGCAGGTTTAGTATACATCGAATGACCTACTGCTGCTATTTTGGCGAATTTCGTCACTGTTGTGCTTTTATTACCAGATGATAATATATTGTTGGATAGCATAAACAGTTGTTTTTTAAGAAATCGTATTTTTTTTTTTCTATACGTTGCTGAATAGCCCATGCTTCGTTTTATACAGCACCTCAGCCACTAATATAGATATACCTAGTAGTATTAGTATCTGTTGAATCTTTACTTTACATTATAGAAATCCAATACATTATTTTGAATGTGTAAATAAACTGAAGAAAAGGAACTAAGACAAAATAAGTTTCAGAGAAAATTAAAACAACGAAACACCAAGAAACGCAAAATTCGCCTAATTTTATTTATTTATTAAAAAACAAAAAGAAATAAAACTTTCGATACTCATATTTCTATAATGAGAAATATTCATACATTACAAAATGACAAAAAAAAAAAAAAAGAAAGAAAAGATTTTTGCTTTGCTCTTATATTTAAGATGAGGTGGTAGGGTCGCTAATAATCGTTATAGAAAATTTATTTAAGATTGCAAGCTCGTGTGATGAGGCCGTAGCTTACAGTACGTGGAAGTCACGACCTGCCACCCGTTATACTCCTTACTGATAAAAAAAAAACTAATCTGTCCATAGACGCAAATGTTTTCTTTAAGTAATAATCACTATCAATGCTATCAACCAGATCAATAACTTAAGATACATTGAGGGGGGGGGGGGGGGGAAAGAAGAAGTCTTATTTCATGTTTATACTGAAAGCAAGTTTTCCTCGAATTCTGGGGGTGGTGAAGGCTTCTCTCCCTCAGTCCTAGTAAAAATTCGGAAGCAGCTGTCAACTTTTCTTTTTACAATTTTTTCAGCTTTTGAAGACATCGTAACTTCCATTACGCCAGTTGTTTCTCAACGTTTTTTGGATCATGCCCTGCCTCAACGTTTCAAACGTTGAGGTAGGGCATGATCATCTCATCTCAAACATCTCATCTCATCTCATTTCGAAATTTGTTCACATCACTCTACTTGAAATTGCCTATCAAGAAGTTTATTTCTAGTGTCGACTATTATAGTTAATCATATCTTTCCCTGATCATTATTGCCGAAATATAACATCTTAGAGTTATTTAAGTTAAGGGATATTACATCCCATATTGTTTCTTAGCCGAATAAGAAACTCAAAGAGTTTCATGCCGAATATAGAAACTATATAAAGTTCGGCGATTCCAAGCGTAAGCAAATACCTGGATAGTGCAACACCTGACCCATTTGGTAGTACAAACTGAGGCAACTCATAGTAAGGGTGAAGCAAGCTCCGATCACTATTCTTGGTATTTACCCATAATGTGAACTTAGCTCCTAGGAGCTGTATTACTGTTCTACATTATGAGAGAAGGTCACTACCCAGACCGGTTTCAACCTTTATTGAGGTCTCATCAGTGAGTAGGTAGACCTAGTTAATACCATGTTTGTAGCGAACAGAACTTACATCCCTTCTATGAGAATTGCCAAGAAGGTGTCCTAATAAATTACTAATTATATGACGAGCCAAAGGCTTCAATTCGGCGACATGAACTTATTTAGGTTCATGTCGCCGAATTGAAGCCTTTGGCTCTTCATATAGTCAATATGGTACTTCTCTAATTCTTCTGCGAGTTCCACTTTTCTTCAGGTGATACTTCTCACGTTGATGATCCTGTCTTCACTTCTACTGAAAAGCTTGTTTTAGTAGCTGGCTTTTCATTATTTGTCCTAGTTCCCTGGAGAAAACAGCGAGGACATTGTTTAACCGGGCGGCGTCCGTATTGGTATGACATCACACAAAGCATCACGTCTGTTAGTGGTTTAGCCACAAGCTCTTAAACTTTTTCCCCCATCTACTATCTCCTTTAAATAATCATATAATCAGTATAATTTTATTTCTGCAATAAACTACACAAATGTAGAATATAAGGCTGTACTGTATAATAATTTCAATAATTCCATAATAAATATGTAATTTACGTTTATCAATGTTTGCTGCGACTCTCAGAATCTTTTTAACGACCCTGACCCAGAGTTTAAGCTAATACAGGATAAAATTTAGCCTCTAAGTCTCAAATTGCCAGTCCATTCTCATTCGTTCAGTATTCAAATCGGGATATAATAACGAAAGAACCACGAGAAGGTGAAGATTGGACAATGAATCAGAAGTCCTGGTTGGTTCTCCACATTAAACAGTCTATGTGGAAATCCCTTCCCACATGTCCAGCTTTGGTCCTTATCGGTTCCTTAACAACTTTTGTAAATTAACGTTTGTCAATTACTGGTGACTGTAACAAATACTTAATTTCCCAATGAGGGTAGTTTGTCCATACTTCACATGATTAGAAAGGAAACTAGCATTTAAATCTCATCTACGACAGGAGGAACTTTTTCATGACACTTCTACCTACGTAATGTATGAAAGCTATATCATAATAATACCATCGGATGGGTATTAGGGTTAGATAATCCAGGAATCATGTTCCAGATAATAAAGATTGTACTTCTTCAGTCCTCTAATAAGCAGGATGATGAAAATCATCTACCACCTAAAGATATTTTCATGGACATCCATGCCGGAAGTGGATTTCGAACCCAGAGATTGTAGGTTGAAGAGCAGAGACCAGATCTGCAAGGTTTGAAATTTATTAGACTTTTTCAGGCTAGGCTAAATATATGGTCTTAGACAGGTAACGAGAGAGAGAGAGAGAAGATAAGGTTTTTTCCAGTCAGCACCCAAGTTTTTTTTCTCCACAAGCACACAAAACTCCGTGAACACACATGACTGATGGGCATGGCAACTTAAGGTAACAGGATTAAAATACCCTTTCCTGTCCTGGCAAAAATTCTAGAACAGTAAAAGCTAGTTTACTTGCTGTAACAGATATCAGTCCTAATTAGTATGAATGGTGATGATGATGGCGGTGCTCAATACTGAATATTTCTGCTAAGTATAAATCGACGATCGATGAAAATGAAAATCAGCCGAGGTCTGTTATTACATATAAAGCAAGTCTCAACGTAATGATTATTTTTTAATAATGAAACTGCTGTTCTTTTTATGGTCGCGATTGGTTCTGACTGATGTTTTGATTACATAACAGAAAACAGAACAAACAAACAAACAAAAAAAAAAACCATTAAAACAGAGGAGTGATGGTGGCAAGACAAAAAGGTTGTCTAAGGGAAATATTCATTGACCACAACATAAATAAATGGATAGAAAATATTTTGAATTAGCTTATGCACAATTAATTAGATAGTAAATAAATAAATAATACAACACAACAAATAATGACCGAAAAAATTAAATAAATCTATATTGGTGTGTAACATAGTTATTGCTGTATAATACAATTACAGACCAATAACGGGAGGAGTAATAGGGTGAATTTTCCTCTAAATTTCCTATTATAGCTTACTCGGCTATTTTTTAAAAATCCTCACGACAAAACACGAACTGTGCATGTAACCTTTTATAAGGACTTCATAATCCTTTGGGAGGAACGAATCTATTTAATTATTTATATTGGGGTTCTAACAATGAATTTGCATTCAGGATTCAACAGATATATTGGGGGGAAAAAGTTAAGGTTTATGTAAATTTAACTCGATGTACAAACTTTACGACTAATGAATAAAAACTACACAATTATTATATCACAAATTCATTATTCCCTTTCAAAAGATGTAAATAGAATCTATAATAACCTACACTTAATAAACGTTTTGGAAAATGTATGGTATATAATATACCACCCCTCGGTAAGCAGTATTTTCAAATCTCATTCCTGTCGCTTTGTTTTAGCTTTAGTGACAAAATGAAGTACTGTACTCAGAAGCTGATGAAAGCTGTTCGTACACCCATCTTAATCTGGATGAATATGGGTACGTGGCTGAGCTTTATAGCATCCCCTCCCCACCCTTTTCCCCTGAAAGAAAACAACGTTAAGTGCCGACACTGATAATGAGAAAAGGAAGCTACTTCCGTTTCGAAAATTCGCTGCTGGTAATGAGACTTGCAACACACCAATATTCATCACTAATAACAACCAAGCTGAGAGTGGAGCAGAGTTGCTAGATTTCAGTTTTGCTGATACGCGATGCAGTAATAAAATACTTTATTATAATAAGAGATAAAATACAGAACGGGTAAATAATAGGGGGGCAAAACGATAATCAACGGTGTATTAGAACTAAAAGAGTGTGCTGTTATTAATAATTGTGTTTTTCATAATTTCTACCTTAAAGGGCAATCTATTAAGAATAAAAACAAAACAATACAGCTATGTTCGTCTTTAATGTATCCGGACAATAGGTAACGTGCCTAGGCACCTGAAAATCATCCAACACAACATTCTGTAACACAAAATTCTATATTTTTATTTCAAGTAAAATACATATTTTGCAATAAAGCTGACATATGTTTTTTTTTTTTTTTTTTTTTTTTTTTTTGTTGTTGTTGTTGGTGGTGGTGGTGGTTTTTTAACGCCCACTCTTCTGTTCTGGCAGTGCGCGTCTCGACTTTGCTAATTTTGAAATATACGCTTTTTTATTGAAAAATTAAAAATATTTTGAAAACAACTTCATTTATTCATCAAATTATTGATTAACATTGTTTATTCATTTATATTCATAAATAAATATAAATGAATTAAAAATAGATTTTGTAAACTAGAAGATAAACCTTTATACTAAAAAGCGTTATGAATGAATAACGGAGCCTCTCGAATAGGGGTTCAATTATGCATCCCAATAGAACTTTTAGAATGGTAAAAAGTACAGTGAAATGCAAGCCATCCTATATATAGTAGTTGGAGCAGGTTGTAATTATGACGAGGTAACTAAAGACATGAGACCAACACATTATAGCTTTTAAATGTGAATGTTATTCGACCAGTTTCTCTATTTTGAGAAGAAATAAAAGTATGAGACAGACTAACTCATCTTCAACTGAAAAGCTCTTTTAAAGGTTCCCCACATCCTAGAAGGCATTCGAACTCAGATTGCTTCAACCGATTTCTGAAACATTTCAAAGTACCCATATGTTGAAAACAATCCTTTAGAAAATTAACACCGATTTCGTTAGGGAGGCCATTTAAAGGGAGGTAAAATTGCTGGCATGGCTGGTTAGTGTATCTGCTCTCCAATCAACAGACTGTGGTTCGTGGCCCTTGATGTTTCTGAGTCTTTACAGATATACTCACCAAGGTTTTGAACGGATATTAAGAAATTCAAAACTATTCAAAGATTGACTTAACGTGGAGCATATATATATGAGAAGTGTTTGATTAGCTGAAATATAAATTTACCTAATTAGGAAATGGAGACCATGACGAGCTTTAATTGCTATTTATAAGTTAGCTCAGGGCATATATAAGACAGACAGCAGACGTCTGATACACTTAGCTGAACAAATGGCCATGGAAAATTTTAGGCGCAATGAATTTATATAAACTTTCAGACAGAATTAAATATATATGGCAGGAGGCCAAATAATTAAAATCTTTATAATTATTTTAGTTAGCAATGTTAATTATATTGGTACTGTTATACTAAGAAGCGTTGTGGATGAACAACTGAGCCTTTCAAATACAGGTCAATTATGCGGCCCAGTGGGGGGGAAAAAACATTCTATATATAACAGTTGGTGCTGGTTGTAATTATAAGTACACAGAAAATGACATGAGGCCAGCATATTAGAGCTGAAGAATTTATAAGCCAAACTCGGTTTGCATATGTCTGTAAACGTATGTCTGCATATGTTTGCAAAATGATAACCAGAAAAACCACGATTTGTATAAAAAGTTCTATTAATTATACCAAGTGTAGCCATAAATACTGTTACAACTTAAACAGCGCATAAACTTTTAATCTATCAGTAAATCATTTACAGCGTTCAGCACATACAAACCACATACATAACATGCATTTAACAGCACTCAATGTTCGAAATGTCCCCTTTTTCCTTAACGCACGCCCGAAGTCTGTGAGGCCATATATCGATGGCGGCACGTGCAACATCCAACGGAAACGTTGCTAGTGCTCGCTCCAAATCCACCTTCAGGCTGGCGATGTGGTGTTATTTCTTGCAGGCTACTCACTCAAGCTTCGACCACAATTGGAAGTCCAACGGATTCAGACCACATTTGCCTCCAACCACTGCTGTGTAGTCCTCGCCTTGCCTGAAGGGACTGAGTCCTGTTGGAAGGGCCACTGCCTACCGTGAAACACGTTGTTGTTAATGGGTCACAGGTTCTGATCCGTTTCTCGCAGAAATGAAACTTGGATACCCTCCACACACACACACACACACACACACACACACACACACACATTAACCATCACTGACGCGGGATGATGACCTCTCTGAATCCTGGGTGCTATGACACGTGATGTGCGACCATCCGGAGCATATATCAGATCGTTTTGGCGATTAAATGACTTTTTAATGGTGAAAATATTCTCATCTGTGAAGATAATATCTCTGACGGCTATCTCTCTGTCTGTTGTTCGCATTTCGCCAGAGAAGTGCCTTTGATATTATCACTCTCTGTCGCATAAGTTGGGGTGTTAGCAAGTATTCAGTACGTCGAAAGGCTCTCACCCCCAGGTCATCAGTTAGTACACGTGACATCGTTTTCTGTGAAACGTTCATCTCTCGCGACATCACTTTCTGCCTTCTCAGGGGATTACGGCGGTGTGCCTTCACAGCCCTCACAAACTGTTGAGTCCTAACGCACCGTGGTCACCCTGTTCTTTGGTGGTTAGATATAGCTCCTGTTTGGTTATAACGTTTAATAGTCCGATACACCAACATCCTATTGATCCCAAGTGTTTTAGCGTGTTGAAAATAGTAGATGCCTGCATTCCAACCTTATGAAGTGCTATTACAGTTACACGGTTCTCGTAATCTCCCCACTGCATGCATGTTAACCCTATAGCTAGACAACTCGCTCTCTCTCTACTGATAAACTCGCGAATATTGGCTGCGCACAGCACCATAAGCAGGACAGGGACCGCGCAATTCTGTGGACAGCGCGGGTGTGTGCGGAAATTGCAACAGTATTTATGGCAAGACTATGTATACAGCAGTCATTCGCGAGCTTCTGTAACATAGTTTTACAGAAGGTGCGACAGGAGGCTCGTGAATGACTGTTATATATAATTAACAGAACTTTTTGTACAAATCGTGTTTTTTCTGGTTATCATTTTACGGGCATGCAAATTGCATTTGCGTACTTTGATAACGTACCAACAATTCCGTATGGAATGTAATTACTAGTCTAATGGTCTAGGTGTTTTGGCGTAATCATAAAAAAAAACTATATATATATATATATATATATATATATATATATATATATATACATATATCAATCTGGTGAGTTGCTTATTCGCAGTTACCTTTTAGAAATCATTCTGTCGATCGCATTGGCTGCTTTGACTTTGCGGTTACCGCTAGACAAAACAGTGGCTGAAACATTATGGGGGGGGGGGAGATTTCTCTTTCTCTGTCCCATCAAACCTAGACTGTCTGCAGTAGTCTACTCCAGTATTTCTCAGTCAAAACGTCATTGTCGCAGATAAACGTTTCGATTTTTTTTTTATATCACAGTCATAATAAAATATCCGGGTCTGTGGTAGAAAAACACGTTCGGTTGAGATATTTATGCATAATGATAGTTATCAGAAGTCATACATGGAATGCGTAATTATTTGCATACATGAGGATGTTACAAATGTTACACTTTTTCAAGGGTAGTTACCAAAGATATTCAGGAAATTATCCCACTGTAGCACCAAGGCTATCCCAGAAAAGAGAAATAGTGTCGAGTGTCTTTAATAAGAAAACGATAGTTAGAAAACTTGTCTTTAGGCAGGTTTTCTAACTACTCCCAGTGATTACCGAAATACGGGAATCACTGGGAGCCCTAAATTAAAGTTATATGCACAAATCTGATCACGATACGCACGATACGTGATCACGATACGCACCGCATATGTGCATAAATGGATTTCCAGTAATCCTGTCAACTGATGATCTTCCGCTCCAAGTAGATATGATACCATCTTGTGATCTTATGAGAAAGACTGACAGAAATGCTTCCCTTACGCAGTCACCTCTCTCTCTCTCTCGTAAAAATTGCATTTTCACGCAATTTTGTGAAAAACATTTTACAGATCTGTTAATACATTAACCTTAAATTAATACAGTGATTAAATCGAGATGAGCTATATCCAGAAACAAGATTTCCAGGTTCATTTATGCCGAAATCTTCTGGGAAAAATACATGGAACTATAATCAAATAAATAATTTACAAACTAAATTAAATATTTACATACCGACGTTTCGCTAGCTTAAACTAACATCATCAAAAGAGCTTTAAAGATACGCACATTCAGCGAAAAATAACAATGAAATGACTTGAAGAATAGTTATATGCATTAAGTGAAAGTGGCGATTTTCTGTGATTACTTCTGATGGAAAAATAAAATGGTGACTGAGGTGTACGTTCATATTTTCAGCAAATGATTAAATGTTCTTTACGGTCGATTTTGGGTACTTCAGTCTTTTACTAATTAAGTAGTGCAGGCGGCAAGTTTTTTTTTTTTTTTTTTTTTGTGTGTGTGTGTAGAGTGCCATTCCACTAACTGTGGTGGAAATAGTAACTTGCCACCACAATTAGTAGAAAATCTTCCACAACACATTGAAGCAATTATCATTAAAGTTGGGACAACACATTATATAGACTATTTTTTTCAGTTGAAAGCGAGTTACCTGGTCTCATATGGAGATAGCAGAGTTTTTTTTTTCTTCTGGAAAAAAAAAACTCTGCTATCTCAATTCATCAATAATACAAAATTGAGTGATTCAGAATGAGGATTGAAATTTGTTACTGCCACCACTAAAATTATCAGACTTGTAACTTGTTGCACAACTCACAGAAAAATTCTAGAACGCGTAGCAATATTACAGATTACCAGTTAGTCGTCTATATGCAATAAGCTGGCAATATTACACAGTTAGTCTTCTACATTGTATTTTTTTTCGCCTTTTGACGTCATCTCTTACTTCATATTGCGTTATGTGTTTGTATGTCTCGTTTTCGAGATTTGAAAATAAAGAAATCTTACACGCGAAGAAAATAACTCCCATCGTTAGAGCCATTTCCAGTAACATAACAAATATTATTATTATTATTACGTGACACCTCCAAGGAATCCAAGTACTCATCGAGGGAGGGCACTCTAATCTACAACTCTCCGTCTCCACCACTAAATCTACCATAATATTCATCAATATAATTTAAATGATTCTTCTCTTACTATTAAAAGTTAGTCTCCTATACTGCTTCTAGACTAATTATCATTGGATATCTAACTTAATACAGTGCATGCATAACTGCGATGCTGCCTGGTCTTAAAGTTTTAATAAACAAGAGTTGATGTCGCTGATCTGAGATCGAGAATTTTTTCTGATCTGAGAATTTTTTATATGAAGAATAAACTTGGCAATACTTAAATTTGTTTATCCTTTGTGTTTCAGCCTGGGCAACTTTTTGTCACGAATTCTTATAATTGCAGCTAGTTTATTGCACTCATTTTTTTTTTCTCCATCCTGTACACGCTTGACTGCTCTCACGCACTTATGCTCGCTTTATGTTGAAGCCTACGTACAGCTCCCAGGTGTCCTGAATGTACAACTCGGATGTAGGCCAATTAAGGGAAAAGAAAACAAACAAAAATGTTCTAGTCCGACAGCGTCGTTTGTTAGTGTACATAGAATCAACATAATGTAGGACAGTGCTTTCGAATCACATCGGGCACTCTCTGGAATCCCTGCTGATTGTGAAAATATATATACATATATATATATATGAAGAAAATGAATTATTTGTTAGTAACTTTAATAGTTGGAAGACACAGAGGAGATGCAGAGAGCTAATCGTGTTTATTTGGAAGGGTTTTAAGCCTAATGGCGATGAGATGTCAGTAAGGCAATTTTCAAACTTGTTTCTCTGTTTTCATTGTTGTTGAGGAAGAAAACAAGCAAAATTGCAGAAACTGCAATATTAGTTATGAAGACATTCACACTTCATCTAACTATTGTATGACTTATTTTATTTTTCTTTTGCTTACTCTGTTCCTTTTTCCATATCTAATAATAGAAAGTACTATAGAAATATTTTCGAAAAACTTTTTCGCAAATGATTAATGTATCCGATTATTCTAATATACAGTGATAATTTAGAACCTGAGCAATTAAAAGTATTATGCAGCATACAAAAATATTTAATTAATTTGCATTCAGTAAGTCTTGGAATTTTGGAAAAGTTTGCAGTGGAGGAAAAAAGTTTATAATCAAGTTTGATGCATTTAATTTTCCTGTTATAAATTTGCGCTTAATATATGTATGTGTCTGATATATATATATATATACTCTACTACACACACACAAACTTGCCGTCTACTCCACCAACTACACTACCATCTACACATAAGGCCATCTACCACAACAGTATTTCGTGTCTATAAATTGTGTTTGTTTTTTTTTGGCCGATATGCCTGAATGCGAGATGAAAAACCGAGTTTTCCGGGAGAAAAAAAAAAAAAAAAAAAAAAACATGCTATCATTGTTATATGAAAAATATCTTGTTTATTTAAATATAAATTTACTGTAAATATTCACAGTAAAATTAATAAAATAGTTTCCTTTTCCTTTCCTTTTTTTTTTTTTTTTTTTTTGTTGTTGTTGTTGTAGGATACGACATTGTTGGCTTCGCCAGTAAACATTTAAGTAGTTACTAATTGCAGTAGACTAATATACTATTATACTAAATGTCATGTGACACATTCAGAAATAAATTTATTTATTTCTGAATTTTGTGTGTGTGTGTGTGTGTGTGTGTGTGTGTGTGTGTGTGTGTGTGTGTGTGTGTGTGTGTGTGTGTGTGTGTGTGTGAGAGAGAGAGAGAGAGAGAGAGAGAGAGAGAAATTCGTTCGTTCTCAGACTGGCTAATTTACCTGTTTTGCAAGAAGAAACCCCCCAAGTTTCCAGAAAAAAAAAACCCAACTACCTCCATATGAGACAAGGTAACTCACTTTCAACTGAAAAAAAAAAAATGTCTATATAATGATTAATCATTCATCTTCTCGTGATGACAAGAACCTTTATATGAATTTTTTTCGATTTAAAAAAAAATAAAATAAATAAAATAAAAAAAACTCATTCAACCAACCTCACTGCCCAGACAAACTACCTTGACAAAAACCTGGCAAACTGGCTATGTCACCGTATTTACATACGCTACCAACTAGTGTCTCATATCTAGATAATATGAATATCATATATCACTCTGGACATAAGTGTTTGTAAAAGGCAATCTGATAACATACCCAGCACACCATCTGTGATGCATACACGGTGTGCCCGTTAAGTAATTAGATGGATTTTTTACAGGATGGCCCTTTGAATAAAAATAACAAATGTGTTTATAGTTTTGACTGCTAGAATGTGTTGTAATCGCAGATGCAACTCTCGAGTCGGGTGAAGCAGCATGTGGCAATTGATCAAGAAGAGTGTGGAAGTGGAGTGTGTTAAAAGTTGTGGCATGGAGCAGAGTGTGATAAAATTTTACCGTAAATTAGGAAAAACTGGAAATGTGCGAAGACCTAAAAGAAAAAAGTTTACAACAATGACTCTCTGAGCAGTGCACAAGTGTTCCACTGGTTTCAACGTTTAAAGAGGGGGAGGAAGTTCCTGAAGGATGAACCACGCTATGGACGGCCAGTTTCTGCACGGACAAATCACGAAAATATGGTGAAAGCTAGGGTAATTGTTGCCCATGACAGGCGAATAACCACTAAGCTACTCGCTGTACAGTTTGGTGTCGCTAAGGAAACTAATCTGGTAGTTTCCTTAGATTGAGATTTACACAAGGGGAAAATTTGTTCGAGGTTTGTGCCGTATACGTTGACACAAGAAAGAGAGAGAGAGAGAGAGCACTGGGTTGCATGTTGTCAAAATTTCATCCATGTCGTTGATCAAGATCGTGATGTGTTGCAAAGCATGGAATGGCGGGGAATGCCTTCTCCCAGGCAGAAGAAAGTCAGGTTGTAAAAATCACGTGTCAAGACAATAGTCATTGTTTTTTCCGACGCTGCTGGAATCATCCACCGCGAATTTGTTCCTGAGGGTACCAAAGTGAATGGTTAGTATTATTTAGAAATAAAGCAACGTCTGTACGCCCGAATGCGATGTGTCAGGGGAAAAAACTGTTCCACAACAATTGGTTTCTGTTGCATGACAACGCGCCCGCGCACTGTCTGTGAAGTCGATTTCTGTGATCGAACATCCATCATATTCGCCAGATTTGGCTCTTCCCAAAGATGAACTATGCCTTGAAAGGAGAGCAATTCAGCGACATTGAGGACATCCAACGAGGTGTGATCCAGACGCTGAAAGAGGCTCCAGTTCAGGACTTCCGCCGTGCCTTCGAACACCGGTACGACAGATGTAAACGTTGTGTGGAGTTGAAGGGAGATTATTTTTAATGTATAATTGACAATTCCAAATATAGTTCTTTGTTTTAATATAATAAATGTTGTCTCATTACTAAACGGGCACACTGTGTATATATTAATAATAAACAACAACATTAAATTTATATTACTGTTATTATAAAATTATAACAATATATTAATATTATCGCCCATAACTTATGGCCTCAATCCAGGATCTAATTGTAGTAAATTTCTTTCAACAACTTGTTTATATTAATTTTTCTCTTCATATTTACCAAGGATTCAGAGAACAAATAATGTCGGAGATTACTATCCTCACAGCTCTGACATCATTTTCCCTCTGAATCCTAACCAGAGGTCTTTACCTTCCCAAAATCCAAGTAATTAATTAGTCCTTATCCACTTTTTCTCACTTATTCAAAAATATTAATAAACTCAAAATGAGATGAACCATACCAGAAACAATCAAACAAACAATGATATACCAACAATAAAACTAAATCAGTATAAATTCAGGATGGAATTTTGATTTGCAAAAGTTTTTTTTTTTCACATAAAGAGTCATACATAACAAATCAGACCAAATTAAAACATTAAGAACCTACTACCTTTTTTATTAAAAATAAATAAAATAAAATAAAAAATCCTAGGCTTTAATAAAAGGAATGTCATAAAAAATAATATACCAGAACATGAGACAATTATAAAGAATATTATATTCAGTTAAAGTCTTTGTTTGGAAAGTTGCAAGTAGTATTTTTCAACTAGAAATATGCATATCTTGTACATACTTCAGTACCTGTTTAAAAAAAAAAAGATGTAGGAAATTGTGTGTCAAAAAAAAAAAATTTATTATTATTATGATACTTGCTACCTTCATGAAGTCTCAAGGACACCTGACCTCTTCATATGGAACATTCCACAGGCCTGAAACTATCTTAATTACCTGCACCCATTAAAAGTATTTTTGTCTGATGATAACTGTAGTATTTTCAAACTGGTCTGCTTTGTAGGGGGGGGGATAAGCAAGGGGAATCTGCCATAAAGTACTTTTCAACTTTCAGCTGAAATGTACTTTATGCTTCTCACATCCAAAAGGATGTGTATCATATTGTTTTTTCAAATGTAGTGAGAAGATGGTTTTCACTGAAATTATTTCTGATTTCAGTGTTGTATCTATTCTGATACCTAACAATTGTCTTGATGTGGAGGTGGTTGAGAGGATTCGGAGGTAGGTAACCAAGATAGTTTCGGGCCTGTGGAATGTTCCATATGAAGAAAGATCGAATATTTGTGGGTTTCAAAAATTGGCAGATAGAAAGAAGAGAAGTGACATGATAGAAACATTCAAGTTACTGAAAGAATTTTATAGAATGGAAGTGGAAGAAATTATTCACTTATATGATAGGTGAGGATAGAACAAGAGATCATCATTGGAAGTTAAATAAATCTTTAGTTAGAAAGAATGTGAGGTCTAGATTTTTGGCTACCAGGGTGATGAATGAATGGAATGGGTTGCCTTTAGTTGTTGTTAGTTCTTCACCAGTGAATCAGTTTAAGGAGAGGTATGATAGGTACTGTGTGAATACTGGTTATCTTCTGCCTCCCATGGTGAAATTCTGATGGGATTGTGGATGATATGACAAGCACTATTATGTAGCCTCTCAGCTCTATGGTTAACATAAATAAATAATTTATTAATTACACTTCTTGGAACTATCATCATCAAATTCCTGCTATGTACCCTCAAGGGGTGTACAGAATATGATAGCACTACGTGAAAAATTTACATCATTACTAACTTCCTATCTACAATTTTCCTCCAAATTAGTCTGTTACTTGTCAAGACTTCAACATTATCAGATCTCATATTTCTATCTTCTAAGGCACTTTGTACCGTATCAATCCACCTATATCTTGGTCTTCTTCTGAGTCGTTTTCCTGCCAACCTGGCAGAGAACACTTGTTTTGCTAATCTTGGAACTATTGTACTTCTTATTTTACTGAGATATTTCTGAGTTAGTGAACTGGTCAGTATTATTTCCTTTCCTTGTAACCATCAACAAATTAGGGATTAAACAAGCCTCAGTGCTTTTAAATTTTAATAATGTAGAATAAGAAAGCTATTTTGTTTTGTTTATGTTTATTTCTAATGTTATATTATATAATTAAACTTACTAAAGAGATAGAAAAGTGAATGAAATATTTTATAACTAAAATAACATAATTTTGAAATAAGGCATACTCTAGTACATAATTCTTAATACTTGTGATGTTTAAATTCTAGAACAGAATAATATTTGGCTTCCTTTTCCATTCTCTTTTCCTTTCTTCCCCCTTAACTCCTCCTCCTCCTAAAATGATAATACACTAGGAGAGATCAGAATTAACTAGTGAATGGATAATCTCAATGACAAATATCAGGTAAGTACACCAAAACAGAATTTGAGAAGTTGTTTATGGATCTGAGAGAAGGTGTTTTTCATACATGTATAGCATACGTGACATTCATTTGTTATAATTCATATATCTCTCTCCTCAATAAATTTGTCTTTTTTAAATAAAAAATGACAAAACATAAACAGCTCTTCTACAAATATAAACAAAAAATAACAGTGGAAAGGAGAGGATCCAGATTTATCCCAGCAATACATTTAGTCTAAATGAAGAACAATTTCAGCATCAATCGTGTGTGGTGTCAAGGATAATGGTAAAAGGCAAGTTTCTGGGCAAAAACTAGTCAGCCTCCTGATTACCCATTCATCTCAACTTCAACTTTTCTCTACTAGACTTTCTTATTGCATTAAAAGATAAATCTGTGTATGCAGTGCTGGCGCCTAGTATTTTTCTTGTGTGTGTGATTAATGTTCGGCGCCTTTCCAAAAAAAGTTTTTTTTGAATAAAGTGTGAATAAAACAAAGGAAATGAAAAACAAACGAAAACTGCTTTACAGTATAATGTTACCTACGGATTAGTCCTGCTTATACAATTTTTTTTTTTTACACGGAACTCAACAATTAATCATAAGTTGATTTATGATGCATCAAAAAATAAAGAAAACTATTTTAGGTATATTTTCGTAAATTTTAATCAAAAATTACAGTGATATAATCGGGTCCAGGATACAATTTCAGAATTTATTTGTTCGTTTCCAGGAAGATCTGAAGGGGCCCGAATGGAAGACGATGTACATTCATAATTATATGTACCATTCGTTGTTTGTTTAAACTGTTATCTCATATTTTTTGACATCTTTTAGGTGCCTTTTCTTCTGTGGCGACTGTGTATATTGCACACTTCGCACACGCCACCAGCCGGGCCTGTGTGTATGTCATCATCAATGATCATTCAATCTTGAATTTCTTCTATTTCTGATCTTCTTTAACTAAAAAATGTTAACTAGAACATTTGCTTCACTTCTATCAGTTTCATTTACTACTCTTACTCCAATTTCAACAGAGACTTTAACTTTCTTTTCCCCTTAAATATCCTACTTTCTAAAAGTTTGGCTATTTTATCATGGCTGTTTGTGAATACTTCTAGGTGATAGACAATTTTCATTACCTGGCATAAGACAATCCCTGCTCTGCTTATTGAAAGCCTGAAGTCACTTGAAAAAATTCCATATTTGGTTTCTATATCAGGGCTCCTGGATTATTAATTATCCCTCAGCCCAATCTCAGGATTAACATGTGCTATAAGTTTTTCAATCTTTTCATGAGTGAGATTCTCATTAAAAAAAACTTATGGGGGGAGCCAACAAAAAGTGTCACTCTTGAATGACCTTTTAAGAAACTTTTTGCAGCGAGGAGTCAGACAAAAAATTTTAGTGAAACTCCTGATAGCATAACCTTTCTTAGCATTTAAAGTCATTCCTCAATTACATTTAGATGTGCATAATTCTCACTACTCCCATTCTCAGTTTCTACTAATGCAGATAGAAAACACACTAAAGAATTCACTACTATTGTTATTGGTACTGATCTTACCCAAATGGCACATGTAATTTTCAATAATCCTACTCTCTCTCTCCAACACCTTTGATCTTTTCCTTATTAATAATCCTTTCAATTATGCTGTGAATATGACTTCTCATATATACAGTTCCAATCAAAATGTCTGCCTTGTAATTCAGCATTATAACATTGTAAAATGTTATAATGTTCACTACAAGTTTAACTCTTTCATTTCCTGTCTTGATCTTCAAATATCAACAGTTGGCTATGACCACATTACTTCTCCAACTGGTACAAGTATTTTCATTACTCATCTTTTATGTGGGCGTTGGCTCTTGAAGAAGTGCACAAAAGCCATTTACAACAAGAATGAGAAATTTCACAGTAAGAAAATAAGCATATTAAAACTGGCTTGAAGCAGCAATCCAGCTCTAATTTCAAAAACTGGGAAGATATGGAAAGGGATAGAGAGTGTTTAATCTCTTCTCAATTTAAA
Source organism: Typopeltis vanoorti (assembly GCF_054136105.1). Classification (NCBI taxonomy): domain Eukaryota; kingdom Metazoa; phylum Arthropoda; class Arachnida; order Uropygi; family Thelyphonidae; genus Typopeltis; species Typopeltis vanoorti. The sequence continues at coordinate 66,218,436 of NC_143573.1, read as the reverse complement.
TTTTGAAATTACCTCATTTCTAAAAGAACCAAAATAGAAAACTTTTCTCCTATCTGAACTTCAGATCTCATATTGATGATCATCAAACCATGGATTATATATTTCCATCCCTGTTTCCTACCCATTCTACCTCCAGATTCTCTGCTACTCAATCCTGCGGTCTTCCACATTTATATACTGGGTGCTTTAGTCTTCTCTATTCACTTAGTGTACGTGAAGATGGACACTTATTTTATCCACAAACATCTGCATCAATGCCAAGAGTACCTCAAGATAAGTTTTTTCCCAAAGTTACTTATTTCATTATATCAATGACTTTCACAGACTGCATTATTTTTTTTATAGCAGTGCCAACTAACAACTCTTTAAATACCAATTTTCATATACCATTCTTAAATGCGAGAAGGATAACATAGTCATAATTTTAATATGTCAAGAATACAGTTATGTCTCATTTCTCATAAGAATTATTATATGATAATTATATATTTGATAACACTTGGATATCAAAGATTTCTCCTCCTGGAATAGCAATTATTCAAACATCTTTTAGCATAGACATATTACATAATAACTGCACTAACAGAAAACTAGGCTTTCTCTTCTACTCCATGTACTATTCTGCAGCTAGAGAAATTGCCCTGATGTTTGCAGAGAAGCATCTAGAACCTCCTTAAAAAACTCATTGGCTGCTCAAGAGAGAGAGAGAGAGTAATCAGATTGATTAATGACTTTCTGATTCATTCCATTCCATTCCTTAGCAAAACACTGAGTTTTTCTGCTGTTTACATCTTCAATAGATAATTCTGTGGTTAATCACTGATAATGTACCATAATATAATGTCAGCACCTCTATACCACAGTTGGAAGAATGACATGATATATGCCTTTCAGCTGAAAAGAACTGGGTCCTATTGTCTTCATGATGCAAGAAACTTTTATATGGTCTTTTTTTTTCAACTGAAGGTGAATTAGCACAAGCCTCATACAGAGGGAACAGATTTTTTACTCCAGAAAACTGGCCAGAGAACACATACAATTAACAGAAAAAAATATGTTTGTGGAATGTATACTGGTGTGTTGCAGTTAGTCCTGGAATTCCATCACCTGCCTGGTTGGCCGAGTAATTAGTGTATCTGCTTCCAACCAAAAGGCTGTGGATTTGAATCCTGCCTTGGACATGGATGCTTGTGATTGTCTGAGTACCAGTGGTGGTGGTCAGCAGTAGATGGCGTTGATGTAGATGACGATCATAGTTGTGGTTCGTTGTAGTTGGTGGACTGAGTGTAGAGACAGAGAGTTGTAGAGTAGGTGTCCTCCTTCCTCGATCAGTCTTTGGACTCCCTGGAGGTGTCACATAATAATAACTTTATTATCTTCAAATTCACTTTTAATAATTTCAGCTACTGCAACATGTTGTCAGTAGCCTAAATCATCAGAAAAAGAACAACACACATCACATTTAAGAAAGCACCATTTCTGTCAATGTTGTCTATAAAAGCAAGAAGCATACTGCATATTTTTAATTCACTGAATTAACTGAAGAAGACTAGATAATCTGAAAATTCCGTTTCTGAAACCATAAGGTGAACTATTTCTTACCACACTGAGCCTCAAATAAGTAGAATGGACGTTTCACACCAGACAGTGAAAATCATCTACCACCTAAAGACATTTGCAAAACCATGCTACAATAAGAGTTAAATCCATAACTGTTGTTTGAAGAACAGATATATTCTATCCATGCAGTCAACCAATCAAAAAAGAACACAATACTGGTGTTATCCATATCAATATCAGTGTTATCAGTTCTAGTTATTAAACTTTGTGTGCTGCTGGAATCGATAACACTGGTATTGGTAACAATAGGTTACACATTACCTTCTACTGGTAGTAGTGGCAATGAGTTTACTAAATCCATCAGGTATTTGCAAGCTAAATTTATGTAACTATTTTTCATGATGCCTTATTGCCTTCTTACTTCTTCACACAAATAACAGAACCAGGGACTAATGCTGATCTAAATTCACACTTGCTCTTGTTATCATTCAGAGAGTGAGAGGTGTGATTGAAGTTTGATTAGTGGAATAATGAATTACTGACCATTTAAAACTATATATTTAGAAATTTATGTACATATAATCATACAAATATAACATTTATTTTACAAATGATATTCTATCTTTTTCAATTTAGCTACTTGAATATAAATTCTACCCTACGGTAGAATTTGAATGGTTCTTCTTTATGAACTGGTCAATAACATCATCATAAAAAGTTGGTTGTAACTTAATTTTCCCAAGAAAAATGCACACTTGTAAAGGCTGGCTGAAGCTTACTGGCTAGAGCTACTTTGACTGCATATGGCCTTGTATTTAAGACGACATGAAGGGAGCGGAAATGGCTATTTCATAGCCATTTCCGCTCCCTTCATGTCGTCTTAAATGCACGCGCATGAAATCACAGTGCCGCAGCGAGGACCTGGAAGCTTCTACAACCGAGCAAGCCAAGGTAGCTTTGACTAGCCAAGCAAGCATCGGCCTTTGATATACAACGCAAAGCTCAATTATTGCCGCACAAGCTTAAGACGTCTTCTGTCTACAAAAATAAAAGCCTAAATGCAATGCATTTATTAACAAATAAATATTACTTCTTTCTCAATTAATGAGCTTGCGCAGCAAGCATGGAGAATTTGCCCCTGAACAGAACGTTCTTTTGAGTAGGATTGATATGTTTTTTTTCAGTCCTATGGTCTTCTTCTTCTAAGGCATGTTACTGAACAATGATTGTTATTATTATTATCATCATCAAAGGAGACCTCCAGGGAGTCATACTTGTTCTTGAATTAGTTCACACTACTTGCTTCCAAACATACACCACTCGATGAGAGAAAAATCTAGTTCTCACCCCTTTCTTCACCAAATTTATTCTCAGATTCCAAGTATGCCCTCTCATCCTTTCCCCACCCTCCATAAAATGAAAAATTCTATAAATTATAATACTGGAATTAACTCATGTAAAATATTATTTATTAGTATTAATTCTGGTATTATAATTTATTTAAATATGTCTACTCATGGTATTTCCTTATTGAAAAATTCCATCAACCAAAATACTGTATGACACCTTCAAAATTTTGTAATTCTCAATCATATCATCCCTCTTTCTCCTGTTTGCTAGTATCTGCAGTTTACAAATTCATAATCCCACAATCCTGATATCATTTTTAACACACTCTCTCCAGTGTATCAGAATCACCACTGAAACAGACCTGTGCACGATACTCCAAGTGAGGTCTTATTAAAGACTTGTAAAGAAAAAAAATTACTTATCTTCACGTGCTGGGGTTTGTTTCTGCATTGCAATTATCTTCTGAGTTGCACAAAGGTGTAATGAAAAGTTGTTATAATCACCATGAAGGAACTCAGGTAGAACCTGTAACTTGTACATTATTCTACATATTCCCAATGAAGTGTTACACATTTGTTACAATGCTGCTGCTGTATCATTTGCAATCCTCTGAGAAAAAGGTCTTTCCCTTGTTGTACAAACCAGTCCTCAGCTGCAGATATAACTTCATCATCTATGGCAAAGTTTGTTCCTTTCAAGTGTTTCTTTAAATTTAGGAATAGGAAATAGTCAGATGGGGCCAGGTCTGGTGAATAGGATGGATAAGGCTGAAAACCCAAGTTGTGTATTGTCTGTTGGGCTTCATGAACAGTGTGAGCAGGTGCATTGTCCTGCAAAAGCAACACGCCTCTGCTCAGTTTCCAGCAGCATTTTTCCTTCAGAGCTGTCGAATAAACTGCTGCTCTAATAGTTTCAATTTTTGAGATACTTGATAAGGATTACACCATTCATATCCCAAAAGACAATGGCAAGAACCTTCCCTGCTGACTTTTGGGTTCGGAACTTCTTTGGCCGTGGAGAACATTTGTGTCTCCACTCCACTGTTGTTTGGTCTCTGGGTTCATTGTGACGAAGTCATGTTTCATCAAAAGTCACAATACAAGCCAAAAAGTTTTCATCTGATTTCTCAAAATGATCCAAAATCCTTGAGATGACAGCACGTGTTCTCTCTTTACCCACTTCGCTGAGAGCTTCTGCATATCCAAATGTTGGTGGATAATGACACCACCTCATTCCCTGGATATCCCCGGAGTCTTTGCAATGTTTTTGGCTGGTATTCATCTATTATCAAGGATCATGGCATGCACTGCATCAATGTTTTCATGTGTGATCGCTATGGAAGGTCTTCCTGACCTAGGGAGATCTGTTATCTCAGAATGCTCAGTTTTAAACTTGGCCACCCATCTGGCAACTGCTGGGACACAGTCCCCTGAAGTCTCACACAAAGTTTGGTGAATCTCAGTTCTGGACTTTTCTTGCAGCACGAAAAATTTGACAATGGACTTCACCTCTTTGCCTTTGAATTTCTTTAAAACTTCTGACACATCTTATATATCCTTAAAGAAAAAGAAAAAAATATTATAAGTTGATGAATCATAGTGGTTAAAGGGTTTTATGATATGTTCTTTCTTGTGGTTATATCAGTTGCTTTAATATCATTTTTGTTCTAGGTGTTTATCAGAACTTTTCAGCACCCCCCCTTCGTATTTGCAATGGTACTTGAACTTCAACTTCCTATCTACTAAATCACCAAGATCGTTAGCCTGATCAGTTTCTATATATTATACTGGGAGATATCCAGTATAATATGATACCGGATATCTACTCTGACTGAAGTGCATAACTTTACATTTACTAACATTGAAATGACAACAATTTTCCTATGCTCACAATTCCAGCCTTTTCAAATCATTCTACAAGTACTGCACATCAGTTGCATTCCTGATTATCCTGCATATCTATGCATCATCAGCAAATAGTTGTATGTCTCCTTTCAAATCCTTCCCAATTTCATTAATGTACAAACTGAATAACAGTGGACCAAGGACTAATCCTTGCAATACACCTGGTTACCCTAAATCTTGCAGACTCACATCCCACTTTTTGATATTTGTCAGTCAGCCATCCTCTTATCCACGCTAATATTTTATAATCCAAACCCATATTCTCCATTTTACGCAACAGCCTTCCATACTGTATTCTGGCAAAAGCCTTAGCAAAATCCAAAATTATCATGGTGTATCCATTCCCCTTGTCTAACTCAATGGTAGCATTATTATAGAATATGAGCAAGTTGCTTAAACATGACCTTCCCTTAGTAAATCATTTCTGTTCATTGCAAAGCAGAGATTCTCTGTCAACCCATTTCTGAATGGGAACTCCGAATATGAACCAACTTTTCTAAAATCTTCACCCCACTCCAGAGATACTAATAGGTCAATAGTTGGATACATCAGTCTTTGCACTACCCTAGTGCAAAGTGATTATCATACATTCTTTCCACTCCTGTGGAATCTTCCCTGTTCCGAGACTCAAATTACATAGTCTCGTCAAAAGAATAGCCAGTTCAGCTGAACACTCTTTTAGCATCTGTGCTGATATCCCATCAGTCCCTTGAGTTCTTATTCAACAGTATGGACTGATGAAGGCAACAGCTCTAATACCTCCTCCTCGTACACCTGAGTTTTTTCATTCAGTGAAGAAGTAGCAGTTGAGTGCATTGTTGCATATGCCAGGTTGATAACTTTTTAGCAAAATTAACAACTTCTTCTGCATCTGTCACCCTAGCACCATCCACATTCAATAGAGTTATTCTTTCATATTCATTCTTTCTTTTACTTGCAGCATATCGATAGAATTCTTTGAGATTGTCTTTAATTTGCAGAGCCAGTTTCTTTTCATACTCAGACTTAGTATGAAATAGTTCTGTACAATAGTTGTGACTCTTCTGGCTGCTGCTTATAATTCTCATAACAGACATCATCCACGTTATTCCCTCCACATTATCCTTTTCTTACGAATCTCTTGCTTGATTAGATTGCACATCCATTTCACTCCTACACTATTTATTATTCAAACTCTAAGGACACATTCTGATATTGCATCATTTAAGTGTATTTTTTATCCACTTCCCATGTACTGTCGATATCTTTCCCATCCACCATCTGATACCATGTGCAGAATCCAGCATACTCCTCAGTTGGTCCTGCTCATAATTTCCTGCTTTGTAATTCAGCATGTAACCTTTTCTGAATGGAATATTCATAAACTCTTAGCCACTTCCTAAGTGAGTACTATATGGTCACTGTCACAACTAGAGGCAGAATAGTCACATCTTTAACTGAAATCCCCTCTGCTGCTATAATCAACTCTAACACTCTATAACCTCAAGTTCTTTTTATCACATGCAGATTGAGGAAGTTGTCTTGCAAGAGCTCCATAAATTCAGCTTCATTCTTCTCATGAGATTTTACTGCTACCCAATTAATGTTTGGATAATTAAAGTTCCCATTCATGATTACTCTTTTTGCACCCATCTTACTTATTTGGTGATGCATTTCTTCGTCACTAGCAACAGATTCACTAGGTCTGTAACAACCCTATATATTTGACCTTGTTAACCTCCATCTCATACCAGATGGCTTGAAATTCACTGCCATATAAAAAATTGTTATTAAAATATAAAAAATACACTTACTATTATTGTAGTCATGTCTCAACTCTAACTGGATTCAAGTCGTCCAATATCATTAATAGCACCCCCTCCTCCTCCTCTCCTATTCTGTCTGTCCACTCAATACCAGTCAGTATGTCTGCTTCTGATAGCCAGGTCCCACTAATGCCTACAGTCTGAGGTCCCAACATATTAAACAAAGCAACAAACTCTTTAATCATTAATCAACTGGACTATACTCTTCTATATGTATCAAGAATTTTTAGGAAAGGTTTTTGGTGAACCAACCTAAATGTTAAAACAGTATTGTAAAGTTAGAAAAACTGATCTGGGATTTGAATATGGTTGGTAATTATACAGATGAAAGTAGTGTGCCATATAATGTCATGGGTATGAAGTTGGGTATTCGTAAGTCTCACAAGAGCTATCGTTATGCTGAGGACTAAACAAAATAAACTGGTTTACTATCCCACCATCGTGGGCATGGATGTTTTTGACTGTCTTTAGGTGGGAGATAAATTTCATCATCCAATGTGAGACCACTACTCTGCTTATTTTTTGAGCCACTTCAGTGGCTTGAAAAAGTTCCATGTCTGATCTCCATAACAGAGTTTCTGGACTATATATAAATAAAAATATAAAAAATGTATAAAATTGCTTTTAAAAAAAAAAGAAAAATAATCCTTAGCCCAACCATAGCACAGGTGTCATATAGGTTTACAAAAAGCTTTTATGAGTGGGGAGCCACATAAAAAATTAAATTAAGTCACACTATTGCCGTTTATAGTTAAAAACATTGCGTACTAAAATCTCTGTAGTTCTTAACACCACATAATAGGCTTCCTCTTCTTACCCAGAATTTTGTATGCAAACTACCATATGATAACCAAACACTATTTAAAATGGTTCAAAAAAATTTTTTAATAATATGTTGAAAAATGCAAATTGGCAAATTGTCTGTAATACATAAAAAATGTAGAAATCTTCAGTGGATCCTATGGAAGATGTATATATATATATATATTTTTTACAAATAACTAATGAAAACAGAGTCAACAAACAAATTTCATACTCAGTACTTTGACCATCCAGTCATATGTGATGAATTTTTATGTTTATTTAATTGTTGTCTTTTTTTAAAAATAAATAAAATAAAATAAAAAACTTGTGTATATGTTCACATGTAATATTTTTCGATGTTAGTGGTTATTAGATCTTTCCTATATTGGTTTCATAACAATCGCAAAAGAAGAGGCCTGACAATTTTTAAAAAGTAACAAAGTTTATTGCATTCTATCATTTTTTGCAATATTAAAAAAATAGAAAAGTCTGCACTGTTACATGCCTAGTTAAATGAACCTAGTTAAAAATTAAATATCAATAAAGAAAGGTTTGGAGACTATCTTTACCATTAATCCCATGGAACACTATCAGCAGTAATATGGGTGATATGTATTGCAAGCTGTTAAAACAGTATTGTAAAGTTAGAAAAACTTTACAATACTGTTTGTATGCTTATAAATATATATATAAATACTCTTTCATATTATCAATTTTAATTTTGTCATTACAATAAATAAAACATTCGGTAGGAGATAATCGAAAAAAAATTATCTTTGTGCTTATTAGGTGCTCTCAACTTCAGTAAATCCTTATGGTGTTCTGCTAGCTGATATAACACTCAAATAAAAGGATTATTTGGCTGAAATGCATTTACAATTCCAGCACTCTCTTCTAAACCTGTTATTTCTCAAGTAATCACCATATATTCGCAATCTAACTTTGAGCTCATGTACTAATACATCAGTTTTATTTTTCTTTACTACACTCGTACTGTAAATGAGATAACTCTTGTAAGTAGGAGTGTTATTAAAAGAAATTAATATTTTATATATACTTTTTTTAATCAATTCATTTATATCACATGTAAGATTTTGGAGGGTTTAATTTTAAAATATAAATTTAAGGAGAACCTTAAAGTCCCAAATTTCCACAAGAAACCATATTATCATTTGAATTATAACAATAATCATTACTCATTAACAAAACACAACACATCAGAAATCTGCACTCTTAAAAAATAGGCGTTACTTTTTTTGGCTGTATACTAAATCAGGCAAAATAAAAAAGATTTTAGACAGAGATCTTCTTTTAGGCATCAACAAATTCATTTGAAAACATTCACTTATATAAGTGAATGTTATATAAGTATATAGAATGTTATATAAGTGATTTATATAAACCAAACTGGTGTTTTATTCTAGAATTTTACATTATCCTTCCATATACACAATTTATGTAAAGGTTCTGGATTACTGGAAATCTTAAAAAAGAAAAACACTTCTTTGATTCAAGCTAACATCATCAGCTGCATCATCATCATATGCATCAACAAATTTATTGTAGAACATTCACTTATATAACCAAAAATTACATTTTAGATTCAATGTATATTTGCTAAAGCCAATGTTTCTCTTAGGATCTTGTGGTCCATTCAGGGGAGCAGACTTTGCGGTACCAGGATCACAATACTTTAATAGAAGTCATAACTTTAAAATATTTCTATTGGTTTACGGATTTAATGACCTGAAAAAACTTGAATGAGAGTAAACAAATCTTCAAGACAGAGGATGTGTATGGTGGAGGGGGGGGGGCAAGGTGCTCTCACCCAGGATGCCATTTTATAGAGGAAGTGCTGCTGCAATTAAGGTATTTCACTTTATCACATTTATAAAGAATTTGTTTACATTGAAAAGTTAATATTTCAATGTAAACAATATTCGAAAAGAAGTTAAAAATGCGATACTAGAATAGTATATTAATACCACTAGTTATTATCATTTTGCAATTAAATATACTGTTTTGAAAGAGGCCTGTCCAAAAAAAAAAAAAAAAAATAGTCCAAAATAATAGCTCAGCTAGCAACATTTAACAGATAAGCAATGGGTAATGCATAAAGCTTAAAGAAGGCAGAAACCATGAGCGGAGGTCGACCACCGGATTCGCTAGCACCGCAGGGACAATCACTATGCCTCTGAGTAAAAAAATCTAACTCTCGGCAGTGGCGAATCCAGAGCTGGTGGAGGGCGAGAAAATTAAATAATAAAACATGAATATTTTGATTATAATACAAATTAAACTTTAAAATAAGTGTAAAAAAATTAATAAAGAATGTTAATAAATCTAATATTTTTAATTCCTTCCAATTTCCATACCACATACACAAAAAATGAAGAAACTGAAGTTTGGATATATCCCGCCTTCGGAATACATATTTATAATATATATCTAATGTTAATAGAAACTGATAACTAAATAAACAAATATATAACAATTTCTCCAATAAACGATCAGTATTAATCAGTGGTTTGCAAACTCAGGGGCGCGTCCAAGAAATAACTTTATTGAATTTACGCTGTATTTACTTTAAAATAGTGTTTTATGTTGAATATACCACAGACTTAAAGCTACGTGTTATATGCAGTATTTACATGCATTATAAAACATTAAATAAACTTGGGTAATATTTGTCTTTTACATAGTTGGTAGGATTAATTAAAATTGAATCTTACCAGCTACGTAATATTTAAAGATTATTACTACTATGGCAAATTAATAGGATGAATAGTGTGAAAAGTATTCATCAGATGGAGCAAGAAGTTTAGAAATTCGGCGTTTGGGGGGGGGGGGGCCTCGAAAAAGAAAAAAAAAATTAACAGCCACCGGTTTGAACAACCCAAATTCCTGGGATCCATCGGAAGGCCACTGATGGCATTTAATATTGTTATATGTAGTAATAATAATAATTAATATATTTAACGTAATAATCATTGTAGTAATATATATATATATATATATTACAGATGCTATATTACACATAGTTACTTAGATGGAATGTACGAAGCGTGTTTGATTAGTTGATTTGCGCAACTAAGTGGAAACAAATCCTTTTCTGATTAACATTGCCAACTGTTTGTATACAATGAGTTATCCTATGCTGAATGGTTTTTATTATATTTCATTGTGCTAATCGCTGTTTTAAAAACGAGAAAATGATAAAATGACGTCATGAAGGCGGAGAAGAGCACATATCTATAGAGTTACTAAAGCCTAATAAAACTTACCCTACGGCGGAAGCACATTTCCTGTCGGGAGGCCCTTTCTGATTACGGGACGCACCCGTCCCTTTCAATTTTTCGCTCAGTTGTATGATTCATTTATTGAGATAGTAGTAAAGATATGTACAGAATCACTTCCTTATTGTTTTATACGTAGACTGTTTCACCTTTACTCCGTTTCTGTAGTACATCCGACTAAAACAATCATCTGCTACACTCTACAGCCATGATTTCACACTGTTTCAGGTCGTAGGTCAGTGAACACTTTTCGCGCTGCTATTTAATAAACTCGCCCCTTTTTATCCATATCCGGACTAATTTTATATTTATTAGTTTCAAGGAAATATGGAAATAAGTACTTTATATTATCAAACGACGGTCACTGTTTAGAAGTCTGGGATGGAGTTCTAGCAGCTCCACAAATTTCACTCACACGAATTCATTCTCTTGCATAGAACCGTACTTCTAAACCACTTCGCCAAGCGTAAGAGCCAAATTTACGAGGCTGACTCTTCTGATTGGTTTGCTGAAAAGAATGACCACTACTGCTATTGGTTAAAGAGAGCAGGTATAAGTCTGACAGTAATGTGTCTGCTCGCGTTGCATTTGATATTGGTAGTAAGAAATCCCTCTGAACTGGTTTGACAACACATAGTACAACTACCAAAAATGGCACATTTCTTGTATGTAATCACTCTAACAACTCAAAAATTAATAAGTTTTAAGTAGGAAAAATAAATATTTCAAAGAAAGAAATATCATCATTGAAGAGGAAGTCAAACATAAAATGATAGTGTTATTGGGTGTATTACACGTAACTTGAATATGATATATAAACAAATATATATATATATTCATTTATATATATATAATGAATATATAGTTTTAAGTAGGAAAAATAAATATTTCAAAAAAAGAAATATCATCATTGAAGAGGAAGTCAAACATAAAATGATAGTGTTATTGGGTGTATTACACGTAACTTGAATATGATATATAAACAAATACATATATATATTCATTTATATATATATATATATATATATATATATATATATATATATATATATATATATATATATATATATATATATATATATATATATATATATATATTTGTTTTTATATCAGTCTCACTCACGAAAGGTTTGGAAACCTATACAACAATTTAATGTGCTATAGATTTTCAATTTCCAATAAGTTTCGAATTTGTAGGTTGCGTTCTCAGATTAGTTAAAACTAATATCCGGGAACGTAACTTAAAAATTCTAAAAGTATCCCATTGTTTGTCATCACAATTAAATTAACTCTATATGTACGCAATGACGTTTGTTTTTGACTAACAAAACCACCAGCTGGTGGTTTTGTTAGTCAAAAAAAAAAAAAGATTTCTATTTCTGGAAGTTCTTGAAGAGATTTTTATTATTTCACTACCTAAATGTCAGTGTAATTTTTACTTATCGAATTTTTAAAAGTAAGTATTTCTATGTCCGTTAGAAAAAGTAATTTTTAAAAGACTTATTCCGCTACTTTTATGGGGGAAAAAAAGAAAAGAAAAGAACATTTTAGAATAAGAGTTTGAAAACAACAAAATGTATTGCCATATTTCTCAGCTGCCACCCTTTATTCTTATTGTTGACGAAGAATTGTGATCACACTTATTTCAAGAAAACAGTTCATAAGGTGAACACAAAAGCCAATAAGTTGTGTAATGACCGACAATAAGTATGTAGTCCGAGGACTCGTCACGGGGGGGGGGGCGTCATTCACATCTCGTCATGACAAGAACTGAACTCAGATCTTTTTTAACTGAAGGGTGCATGGCCCGTTAGCGCAGTTCAGACTGAAGGTATTGCTAGTTGAAGATACAAAAAATTCTTTCGTATCCCAAACTCGATATGGTAACCATATATGGAGAAATTTATAATAAAAACTAACATTAACAGTGCAAAAAATTGAGTGGGCAGAAAATAAAGGTACGAAAGTTGACGCATGAGAAACATCCTAGTATTTTGATGTAAAGTGAGTGAGTCATATCCTGTGCGATCCATCTGACTTTGTAGGCAATATACCGTGTAACAAATAGGTTAGTTTATGTGTGTATTATTCATTATATATATATATAATGAACAGCAGTATTCCTATTGAAATTGTATGTCACTTAATGTTGTAACACAAAAACAATAAACCCTCGCCTTCCTTCTGGGTAACTTCAACACTGCCAACTGATGCAAATTAAAGTCCATCTGTTATATCCGGGAACTTTAAGCTGGGCAGCCAGATGCCAGAAGGAACCATACCAAGTGTGAAGTGGCTGTACTGCTGAGAAGGTTACTGGATAAACCATCGAGGAATATGTCGAAGGCGAAGTGTGGTGTACTGTATTTCGGATTATAAACACTTTGAAAACATACTTGCAGCATTTGTGCATTAAACATTGTTTTAAAAAAACAAAACAAAAAAAAAAACACTATTTCGAATAGCGGGTTTTGTTTTCATGGAAGGAACAGAATTATTATTACTTGTAATGATGCCTCCATGGAGTCACTGCATGAGCCGCCTTACCAGTGACAGCCGGTGAAAATTATAAGTGGGGGTGCTGCATATACAAAATAAAAAAAAAAAATTCTTTTTTTTCCTAATCAGTAACCAATTTATTAATAAATAAATGTACATATTAAAAAATTGCTTTATTAAAAATATTTCGCCCTCACCACGAACAAACGCCAATAATAAAAGTTTCGTATATCACAGAAATAACGCGCGCATTTATACGATTTATCTGTAAGCGACACTGCCCAAACGAGCAGTGTCGGAATCACTTGTAACGTGCAATGAGAAGAAACGCAAACGAATATCGGCGAGTCTAGCTGCAATTGGCCGAACGCGATAATTCTGACACTGCGTTAGATCGCAGTGCATTTGTTTCGTGTAACAATAATTAAAAAAATATAATTATTTTCAACAGTGATACTCGTCATAATTCAGGTTTGTATCTATAATAAATAAATAATTATATGTTATTTTAACAAAATAAAATAAGATTTACAAAAAATAGTTCACCCTCACCACGAACACGCACCAATAATAAAAGTTTCGCATCTCACGAAATAACGCGCGCAAGCATACGATTTATCTGTAAACGACACTGCCCAAACGAGCAGTGTCGGAATCACTGGTAACGTGCAATCACAAGCGCAAACGAATATCGGCGAGTCTAGCTGCAATTGCCCGAACGTGATCATTCCGACACTGTGTTAGATCGCAGTGCATTTGTTTCGTAATCTAAAGCTTTAATCGAACAATTCCAATTATTAACTATTCAATCACTGTCGAAACATAAGCTGTAACCTTTACATGTTGTATTGCGTTTATATAATGTTGTAAGCATTGTTGTTATTTATAAACACAAACAAAATTTAATTTTTTCGTTTTTTCCTTGGGGGTACTGCAGTGTCGCAGTGCTTATGTACGAGCCGCCACTGCGCCTTACACTACACAATCCACCACACACTCTACGCTACAGATTTTTTTTATTTTTAATGTCTCTCTCTTCCTTAACTATACAGTATACAGCATTTCGTTCTGAGTCGATGATCGAAGATCATGGCCAACTGTATTCTATTTGTTGTTCGAGGCAAATATAGATTTTTTTTTTTTTCTCCCGAGGCAAGTATAAATACAAATCGAGTATTCCTGAATATTTGTCTTCAGTAATGAAAGAAAATGGATAAACGGAAATTTAGCTTGTGATAGTATAAGTAATTCTTGCAGAAATCAGATACAATGAATTAACTGCCTCCAATAGTCGGCGGGTTTGCTATAAATGTCATTATAATATGCAGCATATGAACTTGCACGCTGCTAAGGATAATGAGTGGCTGACTGATAGCAGATTAAAATGCAGTTCTTGTGCAACTAGAAACCTGAAATGTTTCTAAGAAATAGCTGTTTTTTATGTGAATCACACCCACGAAAGGCTATAAACCTTTAACATAGTACATCACATCGGTACCGTGAGTGGGCTAAGGGTTCGATAAACTGGTAACCCCTGCCTCTAAGAGACCAAACATGAAAGTATTTTAAAGCTACTTTAGGATGCAATAAGCGGGATGGTGGGCTCACACTGGGCAGTGAACTTCATCTACTACCTAAAGACATTCGCAAACATCCATGCCCGCAGTGGGATTCGAACCCACAACCAGCTGGTTAAAGACCGGAAATTTCTAAGCAAATATTGGTGAGGAACGTCATCAGATTCTTAACCCAAGTTTATGCATGCCGGTTATTTTCATTATGTCAATCTACCCATCATTTGGTCTTCTGAAAATGTCACGTATTCCCAGAATATCTGCAATCAACTAATAACTGATACACTGCAGCCAGTAGTATCATTAGTGCCAGTACTAACATTAATGTAGTTGCTGATGCTACGATGAAATCGGGCATACGTCAATACGGCCTTTATGTGCACACTGAATGGGAGGGTGGAGCAATATTAAAAAATAAAAATAAATAAAATAAAAGTTTTTTTTTTTTTTTTAAATATTAAAGGAGATTGAAGTTGCCATTTATAAGTAAAACAAGTATTCCCTTGATAGAATGAACAATGTAAATAAGATTTAAATTTAAATTTCAAACGTAAAAAAAGAATAAAAATAAAAGACTATTAAAACTGTCCCAATACTATCAGCAAGAGATTTATTCTAATTTTTTTTTTTTTAACTTTTGGAGTGAAATACTGGAATATACCATTGCAATATCAACAAGAGATTTATTCTAATTTTTATTTTTCAAAAAAAAAAAAAAAAAAAACGTCGAGCATTACAAACTAAAAAAAAAAAAAAAATGAACAGTGCGTGTGTCGCATAACTAAACGCGTTAATCGAACAAGAGAGCAACAGTATTTTGACGCAAGTCGGCGCCATACAGTACCAGCCTTAGGTGGTGATGACCCAGGGGGATCCAGGTGCGCAAGTTTCAATATCTTAACAGAAATTGCAATTGAAAAAATATCGCTCTTAATCATTATTGATCTAAAAAACAAAATGGGTCGCAATGTAATTGATATGAATGATAAGAGTGATATGAAACTATCTGGCAAGTATTTGTACAGTTTTCCTATTAATACTGTATTTAATATAAGCTCGCGTCTCTCTCTCTCTCCCTCCACCTTAATTTTATACTTTTCTAAAAGATGAAGATAAAATATTGTAAATTTGTTCGCATTTTACATTAGATGGGGCACCCTCAACGTTTTCATTATGAAGGAGAGTATAATTTTCACTCGTGTTCTCGTTCCGTTTGTTCTCGGGTTCATTCGGCGAGCTGGTCATCTAATCGATGCTCGCTTATCTCCTGAAAATATAGGTGTGAGACAACGCATTTCCTGACACACCCATCATTTCTTGAAATGATAAATGTTTTCATTGATTTTCGCTAAAATATTGCTGCAATAAATGTGAATAATTTAAGGCTAAATTCGATTTTTTTTTTATAGCGAATGTAGCGAGCCAAATTTAGTCTTACAATGTTTGTTAATTAGAATTATCCATATTTTTAATGCGTTAATGCATTTATTTTGTATTTCTCACGTTGAGGACTTTCCTGTAATATTTTTAGAGCCTAAAATACAATACACACTATCGTCAAAAGTAAATGAATACTACTAAAGTGCAGATGATGCAAATAAAGGCTACGAAAATGATGTACGAGCGTTAAACGTACATGCGTTAAAGGATGATACTGATACAGGGGAGTCAGTTAAGCACCATACTCAACAACAACAACCACAAAAATAGCTTACGGAGCAGAGTTTAACGACTTGAGAACATGTACACTTCAGAACGACATCATGATCATCATCAGTGATTCTATCAGGAAATTTAAGCTCACGATCTTCCAAGTATCCTTCGATTTCGTAATCATAATTCTAGAATAACGTGGTTAGGTATATGCCATACTAAGTATTCTTAGTATGCAAATTGCGTCCGAGTTTCCAGGACGAAAAACCCTTCCACATCCATATGGGACAGGCTAACTCACCTTTAGCTGAAAAGCCCTGATGAAGGTTCTCTGCTCTTTAAACGAGATTCCAACCAAAGGACCTCATCTATACCGAATGAGCTACGGAAGCTCTTCAAGTGATTTATCTCGCTATTTTTTTTTTTTTTTTTTAATCAGGTGGGTGAACATGGATCTAACGAAAACTCAGAAACCACTAAATGAGGACTGGATTGCCCAACCTCAAAGCACAATGATGAAAGTGTGATGCTTTGGTGTGGTGGTGGGAGAGAGAAATGTGATTTTCGTGGGTGTATATAGAATTGATCCACAAGTGTTTATCGATACTACTATGAACGGAAAGGTGTATTTTCCATGTTTCTGGATAACGCTGCACTTCCTGCAATAGTTGAATTGTACTGTAAAGGGACATATTTGTCAGCAAAACAGGTCCTATATATATAGTCTTGAAACGAAGCCGAAATTTTCAAGAAGAAAAAATAACTTTTGGTCAAGAGTTGGAAGAAATGTAATTTAATTATATTCAATGAAAACAAATATGAAGTATTCAAGGCCATTTGTACAGTGTGTAATGACTATTCATTTAAATCTTACGCTATGCAGCTCATTACACACTCAGGAGCAGCAGCTGAGAAAAACTGACTAACTCCACATTTACGCAGCAAATTATCGAAAATTTTTAAAAGGATATGGCTTCTAAAGGAAACAAATGACGATTTTCCGCTCAAGAAATGATAAATCATATTAAGGATCTTAATATAGAAGGATCTTAATAAGGATCTACAAAAATTTACTAAGAGTGAATTTTTGAAATCGGTTGTTTTGGCCGCAGAGCCTGAAAACGAAACATTTGAATGATTAATTAAGGAATTAGGTGTATTTACAGGCAAAGAGATAAATGAATCGATTAATATGAGCTCTTTTTATATATATATTTTATGCAGGGGCGCGCCAGTAGTGTCCGGCGCCAGTGTGCAAAACTTTAGTTGGCGGCCCTATACCCCTCCCTCCAATAAAAAAACACTTCATAAAAACGTTATTTTTAATATTTGATGCCAATAAAGTGAGTATTTCATTTTGAATTTTATCTCCTAAATAGGAGGGCATATTTTTAAAGTCGGGATCATTAGCTACACGTCGCGTGTGTTCCGATATAAAAGGATCAAACTTTTCTAACATCTCAATGCATTTTAAAAAATTGCCATTGTTGCGATCTTAAAGTTTATTACTTTTACCACGAAGAGGTTGATTTTGTTTGCCTAAAAATTATTATATTACAATACTACAAAAATTATTCTTTTTATAACTCCATACCAACGTTTCCTTTCATTATCTAAAACTGTTTGTTGCAAATGATCAATACAAGTTTTATTTTCTAAGGATGTAATTAATTCTGTCCATTTTTTGTAATTGTTCTATGAATTAAATTTTTCTCATGACGATGCAGGTAAATTGCAAAAATGTTGCCTATATTCTGCTAATAACAGCAGAATATAGAATAAAGTTAAAAACTGCAGCAGATTTTCTTATATATGTTTAGAGCAAATGCGAGTTTGAACAAGATAAAATAAATTCAAACGCGCGTCATCCTGTAAACAATAAACTCATGCAAGTTCAATTTTTTGCTTGTTTACGCTAAACTACTTGTTAGAATCAGAATAAAATAAGATCTTAAGGAATAATAACAAATAAGTGATTATAAATAATTTGTTTAAGACAAATCTATAAAATATAATTAAAATTTAAACAAAAATGTAATTTATTTTGATATAATTAATGAATAATATTTTATTCATTAATTAAATAAATTAATGCGCCTGGCGCCTGTGTGCGTTGCACATATTGCCGGCGCTCCCCTGATTTTATGCTTAGATGAAAGTCACGGTATTACAAAAACAATTCAAATCTTAGTATGTGCGAAATGCTTTGACACTGGGAAAAACTAAATTTGTCGAAAAGTTGACTCACTTCATTAAAAGAACTTTCCAATGCAGTGAACATTTATAATGCAATTAAAGAAGATTAAAAATAATCTTCTTTAAAGAAGATTAAAAATAAAACCTTACTACTTCCACAAATAATATATGCTCTGTAACTGCTGATGGTGCTTCAGTAATAAAAATTGAAAGAAATCGTGAACTAAGTTTGAGTGCGCTACTGCGCATGATTACAGCTTTGCTGAAAGCGACAAATTTCACTGGGACAATTCCCAGTGAAATTTGTCTATCTTTTTGTTTATTTATTGTATTTTTGTCTTAATTAGTGTATCTTTTTCTTAGGGGAGGGACGAATGCCCCCCCCCTCTAGGTGCGTCACTGATTACGCGTAAATATATGGATAATATGGAACTAACAATTCGACGAGTTCTAAATACAAACAACACAAGTGGTGTGTTATTAAAATAAATTTAGTGCTTTATGCAAGAATAATGACGAAAAGAATAATATATTAATAATAATCACATAAAATGGTTAAGTTTTGATTCTTATCTGGAATGATCTCATACGTCAAGCAGAGAGTAATGATTTTTCGATTTTTTTCTTTTTTTAATAGTTTCATTTCATAAAGACGATATCTAACAAAACAGTTCGATCAAATATTAAAAATAAAAATGCCAACTGTTTGAATGTCCATGCTGGAACGTCAATATCGGAGGATTATACTCCTTATCAAACTACTGAACCATTTATTGAAGAACCGAAATTTAGTGAGATTACTCGTGCCGCATGCTGAAAAATAATAAGCTCCAGGAGTGGACTGTATACCGGCGGAGCTCCTGAAGAATGGTGGGTCCTGCTGGAGCAGCTGCACCGGCTCATCTTGATGATCTGGCGAGAAGAACGGCTGCCGGACGAGTGGAAGGAGTCGCTGATCACCCCAGTATATAAGAAAGGAGATAAGGCTCAATGCGGTAACTATAGGAACATCTCACTGCTGTCGACTGGCTACAAGGTGCTGTCTAACATCATGCTAATACGCATCACACCATATTCAGAAGAGTGCCTTGGTGACTACCAGACGGGCTTCAGGAGGAACCGTTCTACAATAGACCAACTCTTCACGCTGCGCCAAGTTTTTGAAAAGTGCTGGGAATATAACCGGGAAGTTCATATTTTCATTTCTCATAGTAGGGTATATAAGTTCTGTTTGCTACACACTTGGGTATTAACTAGGGTCTACCTATTCACTGATGAGACCTCAATAAAGGTTGAAACCGGTCTGGGTAGTGACCTCCTCTCATAATGTAGAACAGTAATACAGCTCCTAAGAGCTGGGTTTCACATTATGGGTAAATACCAAGAATAGTGATCGGAGCTTGCTCCACCCTTACTATGAGTTGCCTCAGTGTAGCACTACCAAATGGGTCAGATGTTGCACTATCCAGGTATTTGCTTACGCTGGGCCTCGCCGAACTTTATATAGTTTCTATATTCGGCATGAAACTCTTTGAGTTTCATATTCAGCTATGAAACAATATGGGATGTAATATCCCTTAACTTAAGTTCATGTCGCCGAATTGAAGCCTTTGGCTCTTCATATAATTAATAAAAAAAAAAAATTTTTTTTCATAGACTTTTCTAAAGCCTATGACTCAATAATACGCCCAAAAATATGGCAGGTGTTTGAAGAACTGGGAATTCCTCCTGGAAAACTCCGAAAACTGGTGCAGGTGTGCGTAACTGGTTCGAGAGTAAGAGTGAAAGCAGAAGGTGACCTGTCGGACCCGTTTTCAAGTACAGACCGGTGTGAAGCAGAGTGATGGGCTTTCTCCGATTCTTTTCAATCTAGTGTTGGAAAAAGTAATTAGAAACACACAGCAAGTGGCAGGTGGAGTCGACATGGAGGTGCAAGTTAGGATTCTTGGCTACGCGGACGACCTGAACGTCATGGCGCATCAACGGGACGACGCAGTGGCATTGGTTACTGCTATTGAAGAAGCTGCAGAAGAAGTTGGCCTGAAGATAAAAACGCCGAGAAGACAAAATACCTTTTTATGAGTCGCCATGCTGCTCAAGATCCAGAGGGAGCTGCACAGTTTGAGAGGGTGAAAGTATTTAGGTACTTGGGTTCTTTCGTGAATGAAGACAACAAAGTTGAGGCTGATGTTCAGAGTCGGGTAAATTCTGCGAATCTGGCCTATTATCAGGTGCGTCCCCTTTTCGCCTTGCGCTTGCTGTCTTGGATTACAAAGGTGGGACTATACAAGACTTTGATCAGGCCTGTTCTCCTCTACGGTGCTGAAGCGTGGACTCTCACGGCGAGACAAGCCGATCACCTGAGAGTATTGGAGAACAAGATGCTACGACGTATCTATGGAGGAGTCATGACAGACGGAGTCTGGATGAGGCAGTCCAATGCTGCCATACACGCTTTATACAACTCGGCAGACATCTTGATGAAGCTGCGAGCCCGGAGTCTTCAGTGGCTGGGGCACCTGTACCGTATGGGCCCCGAAAGAACTGTAAGACAAGTGTGAGAGACCCGACCCCCATGAGGGAGACCGAGGAGATGGGCGGATCAGGAGAAGGAAGACCTGCAGGCTGCAGGCTGGGGACCAGAATGTGGCGGACAGTCGCAGGGGACCGTGCCCAGTGGCGATATGTGGTGCTTGAGGCCAAAAGTCCTCCCCCCCCCGCGGTCTGATAGCGCCTGGCTAATGTATGTAACTGTTTGAAATCTATAAACATTGAACTGAATGCAAGATCTCTAGAACTTGATTTTTTTAATGTATTTTTTTCGTAATATTTCCTTTTTTAAGAAATGGATTTAGAAAGTTTGCAATAGTTACACAAAAGACTTTCCTCATCTTCTGCCATTTCAATATTTAGCTGGGCAAATGTAAACATGATGACAGATAGAAAATAAAATTAAAGTTTACTGGGAATAGATAGAATAGATAAAAGAAGAGTACTGTAGCTAATTTATATATATTGACTTGAATTGTTATACAAATCCGTCCAAAATGATGCTAATGTATCGTGGTAGTTGGTGATCATTTTATATACACAGCCATTGTCATCTTATCAATCCTCCTTATATTACTGACGTACACGTATTATTATTATTACATAGTATCTCTGCGGAGTCGCTGTACTCAACCGCACTAATCTGGATTTCGCGACTCGCTAATCTACCTCGCAAATGTATTTTTGTCTTAACTGCGTGTGTTCTCTGACCAATTTCCTATTTTGCAGGAGTTAACTAAAATTAAAAAGCCAGTTTCCGAAGAGAAACATTCTACTCCATTGTGAGAGCGGCTAAAAGCCTTACTGAAACTCCTTGCCTCATGACGAAATCGAGCCTCGAACCGAACGTGTTCGGTTCGAAGCTCAATATGAAACACGTGTCTTTCCAACCGAAAGACACGTGTTTCTTCCAAATATGCTACGATGTTGCTGCGTCTTATACCACTCCTAACAGATGTACGTACTAGTTGAGGAAAATCTTGTGGGAGGGGTTAATTAATGTAGGAATGCGTCGACAGTGTTCCCTCGGTCATACCCATCGTTCGGTTTAAGGGGAGCGCCTTTCCCACGGCTCGATACTTCGAAATGAATAAAATGTTGAAAGAAATCCGTATGGACGTATCGACAGTTAATTCAGTGACTAAAATAAATAAATAAAAACATTACAATGAGCATTTCGAAATCGATTGGAATGATTTATGAAAGGCTTATTTTTTTTTTATGAACGTCCCTTCCAATGTCGCGATATTGTGATTTTAATTGTAAAATGCCTTAGGCTCAATGATGTGATTTCTGTAATTAACTTTATATAGGAAATTATTTCAATAACGCATTTTATGCTCAGTTATTAAAATATGAATATAAAATATGAGCGCAGCGAGTTTATCAAAATACCAGACAGCTGTGGGTCTCGACGGAACTTTCACAGCACATTAAAAATAAATAAATATAAATAAACACTGAAGTCGAAACATTCCGTAACCTATAACCCAGAACAGGTGGCATCTATATATATACTGCATCATACAGGTGACAAGCAGGGACTAAATTATGGTCAACTGCCAACTAATTTTAAGTGGTTGATGATTTAAATGATAATTAAATTGTCATTTAAATGCTCAAAATAAAGTATTTCCTTAATGCTAATACTATTCAGTTCTGTTCTTGAGGGTGGCATTTTTCGATAGATCCGGTGGACTTCCTGTATTTACTGGTGTTCAGAGTGTAACAACACCTACTCGTGACTGTACTGCTTTCGAAAACTAAGGTATAGTTTTTTTTTTTTTTTTTTTACTAATCCAGCAGATGTTTGTCCCAGTTTAGTTAACTTATGTGCTTTTAATGAACCCGCCCTCTATAGGCAGTTATGAAGTTGTCTTCTGATTGCATGCAGCATTCGTTGACTGTTAATAAGAACGTGAGCTTTGTACTAAAACAGATAAAACAATTAAAATAATAGCTACTGCTAATCTTCAAATAAAACACTTACGGCAAACGATCTTGAATATGTGCACGTGAACAATGCATGCCACGAATATGACACTTGCTAACACGTTGCCATTGTAACAGCCACTCCTGATGAAAACCGGTTCAAACTCATATGGTATAAATGTAGGTTTAGTTAACATTCAGGTTGTTTTTAACAGTATTACACCTCTCTTAAAATAATTTAGATGGAATTCTCATAAAATATTTACGTTTTAGCACAGATCTTATAGATATGCTAATTATAATCAAACTCTCTCTCGAGAAGTGACTTATTACGTGTACAGACATCAAAATGTTCCAACTAACTAAATTGAAATCTGTCAATTACGTTAATTAAGCTTACAAAGATCAATAAAAATCCGTTCAACATTTGTATGGTATGTATACAAACAGACGGTTTAATTAATGCTAACAAGTGCATTACGAAATGCACCTAAAACTTTCCGTGGATTGTAACTGAGACAAACAACTATTATTCACGGAATAATAGTTGTTTGTCTCAGTTGTAATCATTTACATCATTTTATTATTAAATATATATATATTTGCATTATGCCAGAGATGCATAACACAAGGGTCGTCGCCAGATTAGATCGTCCCTGAGGCGAACAATCAAATATCGCCCCTGATGGATTATAAGACAAAAATATAAGAAAATCCCCAATTGCTATTTTGTTTTTATTACAAGAGAAACATTAATGCAAAACGATTACATAATATTAATTAAATGTTTGCTCTACTGGGATATCGCACAATAAAACTGTTGATAAGCTCTTTTAAATTTAAATTGTAAGCTCTGTCGATATAGTTTGCTAGACCAACCAATCTTTCTTGGGTCATTGCTGTTCGCAAATAATTTTTAATCAGTTTAAGCTAGGAGAAACTTCTTATCTAGTTCCTAGTTCAAAAACAAACCAGACTAAAAGTATACAATACATTAGCCCTACCAGTCTTATTGTATGGAAGCGAAATCTAGACATAAAACAAAAAGACAAACAAAGATTAATAACAGCAGAAATGAAGTTTATGAGAAAAACTGCAAAGTATACCCTATTTGATCACAAAAGAAACGAAGAAATTATGAAAGAATTAAACCAAGAACCAGTAATAGAAAAAATTAAAAAATATAAACATAAATGGATGGAACACGTTCAAAGAATGAAAACAGAAAGTTTACCAAAACAAGTCTAAAAGTACAAGCCATTAGGGAAAAGAAAACCAGGACGTCCTCTTAAACGATGACTTCTAAGGCCGGAACAGGCCATGCTAAGCCTAAATGCTAAGCCTTGATATGCATGATGATGATGAAACTTCTTTCCGCACTTGCTACGCTAACAGGAATTGTTAGCGTAGCGACGGCGCCTACCGCAATATGGCTGAACCGGCGCCCTTATTAAGCCCTCATTATATATATATATATATATATATATATATAATGAGTTGTAGTGAAGTAGTGTGCCCTCCCACGATGAATTCTTGGAGGAGTCATACTGTAATAATAATCCATTTCCCCTTTGAGAGATATACTCTCCTAATTCTGTAGAAATTAAACTTAGCAGAATTATGAATATGAGGTTAAGTCAAGAAGTATAGGCAATGTATTTTTTAAAATTACCATAATATTTATTAAAATTACAGTACATGCAGAACAGACGAATGTCTCCCAACCCCGCATACACTGTTTTCAATACACTTCGTCGAGCGATGCAAAAACGTTTTGTAAATGGGCAAAACAAATAAATAATTTCGCTTGGTAGCAGGTCACATATTCACAGTCTTCTTCGCTTCTTAATCGCTAGCAAAATTATAACTGCTCAAAGCATTTACGGTTCAAAGACTGGGCTGTATAATGGATGCTGTAGGTCTTCAAATTGTAACATTTTGAGCATTCCAAACTTTATGAAAATAAAGTATCTGTTGTGAATAATTTCATATGTAGAACTACAAATTAAAATACGATTGGTTTCATCTTCTGTTTTAAAGAATATGTGTGCGGCCTTTTTCAGTGTTGTCATCAGTCACTGATTGACAATTGATTTGCGAACAGCGTAAATCCACTCTTTTACACTGTGCCATGTCTTCAGCTCAGTATCATCAACCTACAATAGCTGAATCATGCACTATATTCTTTCATTCAAAAAGCCAACTGACAAGTCGGAGCCAAATAACCAATTCCCCTACATCAAAATGAGGTTTCATGTTTAGTTGCGCACGCATTCAACAGCAGACCAATCGAAACTAACTAAATAAACAAATAAATCGTGAATATGATACATCTTCCATGGGAAAACTGCAATTATAAAAAAACTAGAATTATACTTCTGGGCAACGATAAGTAATAGCAGACATGCTGTTGCTACTTGACGAAATGAGCAATTATTTTTTCTAGTAGCAGTTTCTAAAATATCAGTATGCGGCTGCACACACCGCACGATCTCGAGTTGCAAACTTGGATTCCGATTACATGGTATACTAATGCAAGGCTGCGAAATACGAACTGAATCTGGCCTTTATTTTTGATTTCAGAGTATTGTAATATGTAACTGTTAAAATTATAAAATTAGAAATATATTTGTGGTAATTTTAAAGGAAAAATTTTATTCATTTGTGTATTCTAATAATAATAATAATTTTTAAAAAATTCTATCGCCTTTTTCATTTGCTAAACTAAAGATGGCACATTGCAGTCGTGATTTCCTTGATAATCTGTCGGCTGCCGGTCTTTGCAGGAAATGATTCTTTTAAGATCTTGATTTCTGATTATATCTTTTAAGTAGTACAAGGTAAAGAAACTCCGATGCCGAGGATTGTATTCTCGTAAGCGCTCAGGCTAATTTTAGAAACTTATATTGCTACAAACATTCGGCTTTGAAATAATAATGTTGGATGTATTATCTACTTTGCCTATGTAATGATTACCCTTTTTTACCGGCACGGGCAGATCACGTTGACCGAGATAGCTACCGCCATCTCTTATTTCTAATCGTAACTAATAAATTATTTTCATGTATTATTGTTTATGTATTCTGCTGTCGAATTTTTAAAGTTGAAGGGTTTAAAAAAAAAAAAAGAAAGAAAAAATCTCTATTAACGTGTATCAAAGACTGAATAAAGATTGAACACTAAAGATCAAAAGGCTAGAAAAATTACTAGAATCATCTCTCTCTCTCTCCTCCTTCTTCCTGCAAACATAGCGTAATGGTAGTCATCGCGACGCTACTTGAACACACTATATTTTATGTATTATTTTTATTATTATTTTAAAATGCGTAATATGTGATATATCAGAAGGAAAAGCAGTCTAAAGTTTCATTATACTTTGGAACACTGTGGAAGATAAGATGGTCTGACTACTCAACGAAAGTGACACCTTTTAAAAATGATCCCTTCGAATCATCCTCAATAATTTATTTTTAAAAAAGGGGACACTTTTTTGTTAATATATATCGAACTTGAAGAATTTTTAATGATCCTCCCTCTATCACAAAATGTCATCGCGCTTTAGTTTCCCTCATCATCATGTCGGGTATAAAAAGAATTGAAATATATATAGTACCAGCCTTAAAATTTCTAGATACATTTATTTGTTTTTAACCGTCAACCGTTAACATATTAATCCCTACAATACTCTATTTTGAAAGCATTTCACTGTATTCAGCAATCCAGTGAATGAGGAGTACTGTATATGCAATTCAAAAGATTATTTAAAGATAACTTAAAAAATAATTTTTAAGATATTTTAAACATATTGAGGGACAGGCTTCTGAAAAATCCTTTTGTTTTCTTTTTCTTTTTTTTTTTTATCTAAGCAAATGCTTGGACTTTGTAACGTGACATTACTCCATTACTATATATAACCCTTCTTCCCCCGCCCCCCTTAGATTGTTGTCACATTTTACAGATATCTGATTTTTTCAATCTCTTGAAAAAATCAGATAATTGTAAAAATTGCTACGAATTTTTCGATTTTATAATTGTTTCATGAACTTAATATATTGGTCTTATGAACTTGAATTTTGAATTTATAAAACAATCGTGGAAAGTGTTTCCATCCCTTCCCCTGTGGGTTAAATTATGTCTAATATTTGACATGAAATTATTCTTGCTTTTATTTATTATTTGCTTTCGCAAACAATAAAAAAATTGCACTTCAAAATGATCTCATACCACGAAAATCGCCCATCAGAACACATGCAATTTACAGACAAAAAATACTGTTGGTTGGACGATAGATGGCGGTGGCATTAGTTGTGTGTAGTGGAGACTTAAGTAATAGGGAAGACGGAGAGGTGTTTGTAGAGGAGCGGAGTAGAGTGCCCTCCAGCGAAGAGTCCCCGGAGCCCCTTGGAGGTGTCATGTAGTAGTAGTAATAATAATAATAATAATAATGAAACTATTTCACGATTTCTTAGGAAACGTGCTTTACAATGGATACTTCGGATAACCTGTGGTGGAGTCACTTGTCATCTACAGGGTGTTCGGGATAAATTTGACAGTTTCGTAAGGAAAAAGAAAATCTTCTTTGTATCTATTAAATTTAATGAATTGACAAAAAAAACATTACAGGCAGAGTTAATTACAATACTATCAACAAGATTTACTCAAAATAACCACCATTAGCATCGATCACAGCTTCAATTCTGCTTCGGAACCTCGAACAAGCTGATGCTACAGTCTCCCTGGGAAGGGCCGCAAAAACTGTTTTAATTTTATCCATTAACTGGGCTTTTGTATTACTAGAAGTGCGATTGGTGTCTTTTTCAACTGCGCCCCATACAAAATAATCCATGGGGTTAAGGTCTGGGGAGTTTGGAGGCCAAACATTTGGACTGGTGAAGTCGTAGAAATTTTCAGACAACCATTTTTGACTTTTCCCAGAGGTGTGGCAAGGGGCCGAATCCTGCTGCCATACATACGGCCTACCATTGGCTACCCTTGTTATCCAGGGCTTGACTACAGTTAGCAACTCCACGAACAAAGCCCGAATTCCAATGCCAGGGTTCTTCAACACCTGTTCCTGCAGATTTGCGAGGAATTCTGCTGTACGAACGCAATCAGATCGTCTGCTAGGGATCTTTCTTCTTGCTACATCCTCGTAGTCACCATTGCAAGTCTCTAGTTCATGCCTGATTGTTTTTACTGTATTCAGGGAGCATTGGGCAGCAGTCGTAATATCCTTATTTTGATGGCGGGCACGAATCATCATGATACAAGTTATTCTCTTCCATGATTCAGGTGGGTTCCAGCTATCCATCCTTTCTGACATCTTGTATATGAATGAAGAAGGGTCCAAACTTTTAAATGAAGAGAAGTGTGTGTTAATACATGTAACTTACGGAAAAATATAATTAATTATAAATATGTCAAATTTATCCCGAACACCCTGTATATATACAGCACCGCCTTAGTAAATGCAGGGTCCAGTTAGAATCATTTTGAAGGGCCCTAATTTGAGATAATTAGCTATCGGGAATCTATTATGTTAAACAATATTAAAAATATTATAATATATTTAATGATTATACTCTTACAAGAAAGAAAATAAAGACATTTTTCTTTTCTTTTTTTCCAAAATATATCAAATTTTGAATTTTTGTATACTTAGGACAGGCTTAAGGCCGGTCCTAAGTATACAAAAAAAAAAAAAAAAGTTGCTTAATAAAGTAATTTCATTTGTAATATGGAATGAAAACAACGATATAATTATTTTTCGAGTACAATTTAAAAAGAAGTTTAAATACCAGGAAGTTTAAATACCTTTACCAGGAAGCTAAAGCAGCATAACTGTTTTAGCTTCCTGGTGTTGTTCTTTTTTTTGGAATTATGGCTGAAGCAACTAAGGCTATGAGGCCATTGTATTATGTCTGTGAATTGCGTGTTTTCTTGTGGCCAATTTCCTGTTTTTCTGGATGTCTTAGGATTCTGGTTAATTCCCCTTCCGATTAGAAAATTCTCAAAAAGGTTTTTCGCTAGACGGGATTCGAATGCAGAACTTTCCAACCTATTGAGTTTTACAACAGTTAACTATTTATTATTATTATTTATTTATTTATTCATTGATATGATGAAAATATCCGCATCTTTTCATTTGCAATAAAATTATTTTTATCCTGTATAAAATCAGTGACATTTTTTTCCCCTGCCGTTCTTAACCCAACCCTTAAAAAATAAAGTTCGAACTTGTACTCATCATAGCTATAAAAATATGTCATACGTGGCAAGGCACTAATGCTACTACGGCTCGTTAAGTATTCTAACTTGAATAAATTAACATTTACCCTTTAGAAAACGAGTGAACCATATCATATACAATTTCAAAGGTAAATAAATAATCTTATAACACTTTTTCAACGCAGATCGCTCGGTGAATACAACAGGCAGTGTTTGTCTACTATTATATACTTTAAGTGAACCCCACAACGAAAGGTTGTAAACCTAATCAGGGGTAGGCGAAGGGTATTTGTCGACTGGGTGCAAACTTTTATCGGCCGCCCCTAAAATTCAGTCTGCTGTTTGTAAAATCGCAACTGCAAACCGCCGTTAGGGTACGTCAAAGACAGAAACTTAGATGTGAGGCATCTAAGTCTGAAAATGTTTTATTGGCTCATAATTTATCTGCTATTAAAATTATTTTTTCAGTTTTTAATTGAAGAAAGATCTCCATATTTCAGAATTAATCTTAAAACTAACAATCCTTTATCCGTGAATTCAATTATAGTGCAATACAAATTCAATTTGAATAGGGAATCCCAAATTTCTAACTGGGAGGAGGGTCTAAAAAGTAGTTCACCCTGGTATTTCCTTGTATGAACTGTCCTGACTGCAGTCCATCGTGAAGATTGTTCTTCGCTGTTGAATAGTTCTTATTTATTTATGAAACAAAGGCATATTACATGTAGTGAAGAAAGTATAATGTACATTACAGGTCAGTAAATATATCATTTGCTATTAATTTCAGTATTTATTTTCCAAGTAGCTTATGCAAGAAGTAGTTTTAGATTTTGCTAAAATTAAAAATAAGGTATTCTAAATTTAGTTCAAAAATATTAAGGCTTTTTGAAATATTTGCAGAACTATAACGAAATTGTACAGTTTTTACGAGAGTAGAAGTGAAAAATAATTCAAAGAATTTTTGATTCTTTGAAATGAATCAAAAATTTTGAAATGAATCAAAGAAATGCTAACAACTCTTTCGTAAGAGTTGTTAGCATTTTATAGCAAGCCAAAAACGTGATTTGGTTTTCTACAGATAAAATGAACAAGAGATGATCAGTCGCTTTGAGACATGAAAGATTCTGAAACTTTTCTCTCACCTTTTGGGAAATGATGTTCTTCCAACGTTACAGAGACCGTTGATTTACATAGGTGGGTAATGTGAGATTGTCCTAATAGTTTAGGCGTTCTGCCAGGATGTAAGATAGCGTAGAATGTTTATAATCCGGAGTCATTGTTAGGTTGCAAAAGTTATGTGAAGGAATTTTGGGAATTCTGTGAGTTGACGTTCGTGGTTGTGATTATTTTCGTCTTTGGAATAGCTAGTGCTTGATTTTTATTGCGCTATCTGCAGCTAATAAATATATTTTAAATTATAATATTTGCTTGTATCATCGCTTTAGTTCATCGGATAATATTTCCATGGAAGTTTGCAGCTTTGGTAAG
This sequence comes from Typopeltis vanoorti, assembly GCF_054136105.1. Lineage (NCBI taxonomy): Eukaryota > Metazoa > Arthropoda > Arachnida > Uropygi > Thelyphonidae > Typopeltis > Typopeltis vanoorti. Next base: position 66,187,597 of record NC_143573.1, on the reverse strand, counting down.
TGTTTGTTTTTGTGTTTATCGATTGGCAGTTAATATTCGCCTCATAATCTAGTTTTGGTTTAATATCAGTCCAAAGGTGTTGTTTTTACAGTTTTACATGACAACTCTAAATGAAAATAAAAACATAACTGGGTAAATAATATAAAGAAACCGTTTTGTTTGGTTGGGGAGGGGGTGGTTAAAGATTGGACACTTGAAATAAAAATAATCAAGTTCAGGTAGGATTAAGCCTTCCCATACAGTTAAGGATACAGTTAGTAGCCTTAGAATGTATTGAGATTAGTTTGTGTAATAATTTAGAAGTGATCAGTGTCATACCAATCATTAACGTCACTGTAGCTTAATTTTTATCACTGTAAATAAATAGTTAAATAAAGAAAGCAGCTCTATGGTTAATATAGCTGCTTTCTTTAACTATTTATTTACAGTGATAAAAATTAAGCTACAGTGACGTTAATGATTGGTGACGCACAATACTCTGTTGAAAACTTAATCTCTTATCACTTTAAAGATATGAGACTGAACATGATAGGTTATTTTTATTGTACTTGTAATCAGTAAGATAAGTTTGGGGTCATTTTAGCAAATTATGTGAAGTGCTTAAAATAGCGTAATTTGAGGAACAGTGGCGCACCTGAGAAAAAAAGAAAGCGGGGGGGGGTATAACGTTTTCCCACAGGTCACTATTTTGATACCTCTCCAGAATGAGACATGTTTGACCAAAACAATACTGTTATTAACTAGGCCATTTGCAATAACTAATTTGGTATAAAACTGTTGTTAAAAAAAATAAACACATTTGTACAGTATGTACCAATGATTTAATTATATTGTGCAATTAAGTATACCAGATATTTATGTACACTTTAATTGCAGTAATGAAAGTGTTTAATCCTAAACGTGTTTTGTTTCTGAGATTTTATTAACATTTTTAGCTTTGAACTCAGGCAACCTTAGATGATTTTTTGTTTTTTCCAAGTTCAGAAATCGTCAAGAAATGTAAACATTAATACTCTTTCTTGAACTCTGTACAAGAAACTGTGTACACTATTCACTTTCTTGTAGAGTATAAAAAAAAAGTTTGTAAAATTCGAAGATGTAAAACATGCAAATATACCATACTAACGGACACATTTATTGGACTCGACGTTTGAAATCCGAGAGTTTAGACAGGAAGCTCTGTAAAAAGTATTTATGGACGAAAGGAAGTTTGTTGCAGAAAGAGAAGGGGGAGGAAGGAATGAAAGACAGTGAGAGAGAATGGGGACAAAAAATTGTCAAGGGGATGATGAGTCGATAAGTTTTAAGCAGTAAACGATACGTTGCAAACCGCAAGCAAATGTATATTTGCATAATTAGCGCCGCTTAGCCCTCAGTTGGTTTTCGAATTGCTGCCGTAGCGGCTAATTTATGATTTTTCTAACCACAAGCGAGGTTAGTCAAGTGTTATTGAATAAATGTGATTTGTACTGAGTCTTTGTAAGAGAAGCGACAGAATGGAAAATTAATTCGTATAAGTTATTCTGTATCCAGTTTTAAAATTTTCATTAATCATTAGATGGGAGAAATTCTCACAAAGAAAAGAGCCTCCAATTGTATCTTTTTTTAGAAGAGCATTTGCGTACCTTCCCAAACAGAAAACTGTGACAGAAAACAGCAGTGCATACTGTTCCTATTACACAATGTTATTTTCCCTATTGTATTGTACTACTCACAGATTGCAGTTAGAATGAACTTAACTGTAAATCAGAGGCGGCTAGTGCATAGGCACTGCAGCACCCCCAATTTTTCTCGACATATAAATATATTTATTAATTCTTTGGACTCCCTGGAGGTGTTATATAATAATAATATTTATTAATTTGTTTATATTTGCTTGTAATATTTAATTTTATCATCAACAATCCTATACAATTCTCTTATTTTGTATAAAAAATAATAATCCATCTTGTAGCACTTAAGAGGGCCAAGGACGCTAGCAGCACTGTGTTTACCACATATTGCTACGCGCGCAAGCATATGCACGTCATAGTGAAATGCGAGCTATTAGTGTAATGAGGCACTGTCCTTCGCGCATTTCCACTGTTGTTTATATGCAGTTGGCGTCAGTAGTAGTGTTCGTAGTGCTTATCATGTTTACTCCGTCTCTTTAAATATTTGGACATTACAATTAAAGACATAACATTTGTTACAGTTTTTATTTCAGAACATTATTGGGGTTATGATAATGGATTTTATTTTTAAGTAATTTTGAATTATACCAAACTGTATAATTTTAACAATAAACAATATTTTTTAATTTTTACCATTTTTATATTTTATCCAAAAACGTGCACACTGTACTTACAATGTGTATGTATATCTCGAAAGTTGCAGCACCCCCACTATTTCAAGCCACGAGCCGCCACTGCTGTAAATAATGAATGTACAGTGTATTTTCAAATGCCTTTTAATTCCATAACCTTAATGACTATAACCCGAAATACATCATATATTAGCCATGGAAGAAACCAAATCTAGTTTATCACCTGCTCTATATACAAATCCATAAAGCGGGCGATGAGTGTAAGCCACTAGGGTAGGTAGGTCAACGAGCGGATTGATAAAGGACTGGATTGACTAAACAGCAATATTCTTCTGAGTAATGATATTCAGTGGAACTGTGGACAGCATTGGAAAATCGTGGGGAAGTTATTTATACACAAATATCAGAAGCGTTGAGAATGGAGTTTGTGCCTCGATAACACACGACTCATAAATTATTGCTGTCAGTGGGAAGTGGTTGGATGAAGATAAGGATCGTTGTTATTGTACTAGTATATGCTGCTCGTAGGCAGGCGCTATTATGCCGCCTCTAAATTCAAGCGAAATGTTATATTTCGCGGAGATACAAATTTTCCAGTTTTTGCTGCCTCCAAACTTGCAACTTCTAGGTATTGCCTTAGTTGCGTTATGGGTTACGACTATCCTTATGAGAATGATATATTAATGGAGATAATGATAGTTATAGAATTCCTGTGAAAACAAGGGACAAAACAGGGATAAAATTACTAATGAGCGCAGATGAATTTTGACCCTTCAGAGCAGCGATGCTCTTGACGCAATTTGATTCTTTTTTTAATAGAATTCGTTCCTTAATGGAAAACATTCCATTAAAACATTTAAGGGGTGTTAATAAGTGACTGGTAGGTGATAATCATGGGAGACTATGGAAGCTGGAAGAGCATTGGAAGGTGGGGATAATAAGGGAAGGAATTTTCTTCGCTTAATATGCAGAAGAAAGAATATGAGTGACAAGTTTTGTGGACGTGTGGAGCGAGTTTGATGGGCGAAAGGTCTTATACAAGATAAATGGTTTGCATCTGAATGGATTTGGTGTGTGGAGACTGGAAAAAGTGTTGCTGAATGAAGTGAAAGTGGATGTGCGGAATCAGGGAAACTAGAGCTATTGAAGGGGGGGGGGAGTGGATATGTAGATATCAGTGAGGCAGTCGAGTGTAAGAATGTGTATAATAAGCCGGAGCTAGTACGAAGGAAAACAAATCCGAATGGGATAGTGAGTATAAGGCATCAAGATAGGGATGGGACTAACATTCTTCTGCACCTCATGTATACTAATGCCAGGAGTATTAGGAACAAGAAGAATTTTTTGCCTTGGTTGGCTCTTCCAGGCCACAGGTCATTGGCATTAGTGAAAGATGGCTGACAGAAGATGATATAGCTAGTGGGATAGAATGTGAAGGGTATAGTGTGTTTAGGAAGGACAGAGAAAAGAATGGTGGGAGGAGTGTTATTGATGATAGCTGATGAACTGCAGCCAAGGAGAATTGAAGTTGAACTGCAGGATAGTGAAGAGAGCACATTTGAGGCTATTTGGCATGAGATTGAGACTGGTGGAACAAAATATACAGTTGGGTGCTGCTATAGACCAGGTGATGGAATAGATGGTGGAGATAGTATGCATAGACAAATTGATGAAATGAGTGGAAGGAGGGTAATTATTATGGGGGATTTCAACTATGGTAACATTGATTGGAAGGAGGAGAGGACACATGGGAGGAAGGAATTGGATTTTATGCAGTTATTAAGAGATAACTACCTGAGACAGCATGTAATGGAATATATTAGGGGTTCGAGAATGTTTGACCTAGTAACTGCATCTGAGAATTTGACTGTAATGAATATGACCACTTCTCACCAATTGGTGAGAGTGATCATAAGGTGGCTAAATGTGTGGAATTTTTAATTAAGAAAGGGTACATGTGGAATTATCGACCCGGTAAGTATGACAAGCTTAGGAGATTGCTTGGTTCAGTGCCATGCCATGTAAAACTGCAAGGGCTGCAGGTTGATAGTGCATGGGAAACGGTAAAGGAGCATTTGAAGGAGGTAATAGTTGACTGTATACCTAGAGGTAGTAAATCAAGTAGGTATTAAATGGATGAATAACACCATTAAGCTTGAGCTGCAAAAAAAAAAAAAAAAAAAAAAAAAAAGGAAACAACTGTGGAGGGAATTTAAGGAGAAAGGTGATCTGCAGGCCCATGAACAGTATAAAGCCCAGGCCAGAAGGGTAACGAGTGTGGTAAGAAAAGCAAAAGCGGATTATGAAAGGAAATTAGCCACACAAGCTAATGAGAATCCCAAACAGTTTTTTCGATATGCTGCAAGTAAAAGAAAAAATGTATACCGCAGAATGATTTTAAGGAACGCTGATGGTAGGGAGGTAACTGAATCAGTTGATATAGTGGAATTACTGAGCGAGCACTTTGCAAGAGTATATCATCCAGGTGGTGACATTGCAGGAATGAAGGAGCCAATAGCTTATACGGGAATTGAGGTGAATGAAATGGAGGTGAATAGTATATTACAAAGCCTTTATGTGAATACATCTGTGGGATTAGATGGTATACCAGCTCGGGTCTTACGTGAAGCCGCTAAAGAATTGTCAGTGCTCTTGACCATTTTATTTAATTTGAGTCTCGAGTCTGGGTTAAACCTGAGGGGGGTGGAAAGAGGCGGAAAATAGTTCCACTGCATAAAGGAGGTTCCAAGACTGCTGTTGCAAATTAACAACTGATCAGCATATCAGGAGCTGTTATTAAGGTTTTGGTGAAAGTAGTAAAGAGAAAATTACAGGAATGGATAGATGAAAATGGGATACTGTATGGGGGATAGCATGGTTTTGTGAGGGTAGATCATGCCTCACTAACTTGCTCACGTTTTATAACACAGTGAAGGCTGAATTGGATAAGGGTAATGGGTATACAGTGATACTGCTGGACCTTGCTAAGGCCTTTGACAGGATATATACTCAGCATATTGGGATGGAGAGATATCAGAGAGTAGTTTATTCAGGGGCAGAGTCCAAAAGACGACCTGTGACTAGTGGTGTGCCACAGTGTTCTGTTCTCGGACCACTACTATTTAATTTGTTCATTAACGATATAGGAAAGGATCTGAGAGGAACTGTTCATTTGTTTGCTGATGATGCAAAGTTGGGTAGAGCAATAGTGAATGCACACAATGTCAAAATTTTGCAGGATGATTTGGGTAGATAGATGATTTGGACTGTGCAAGGAGAATGGATGTCAATTTAATGTGGCAAAGTGTAAGGTTATGCATTTTGAGGTGAGAAGATTAGCAGTAGTATACCACATTGGTGGAACTGTACTCCAGGAGATTGACGAGGCCAGGGATTTGGGAGTGTTGTGCCCAAATCTGGGCGCTAGGGTTTTTTCTTGATGGGGAGGAGGTGGAGAGGATCCAGAGAAGAGTGACCAAGATGATAGCAGGTCTGTGGAATGAACCGTATGAGAATAGGTTGAAGATTTGTGGGTTGCAGAAATTGGTTGATAGGTGGAAAGGGGGTGATATGTTTGAGACATTCAAATTACTGAAGGGTTTCTATAAGATTAATTCAGAGGATATTTTTCAGAACAGGACTGGTGGTGGGAGGACTAGGGGTCATCCATGGAAACTGGGCAAGAGTGTGATTAGCAAGGGTGTTAGAGCTGGGTTTTTTACTTGGAGAGTGGTAAATGAGTGGAATAAGCTGCCAGGGTCTGTTGTGGGTATCATGACTGTGAATGAGTTCAAGGCAAAATATGATAGATACTGTGTGGATGTTAATCGTTGTTCTTGACATGATGTTTAGGGCCTCTCTCAATGAGTAAGGATTCCTTGGAGTTGGCCGTAATAATAAGTGCCAGAAAGAGAGTGAAAGACATAGTCATAACTTTGCCATTAGTTACTGCTTTTGTAATACAGTAATGAAGGAAATGCAATATTTGGCTTTCGAGGAATCTTTCTAAGGGCCTTTCAGTTAGTGAGTTGGCTCATGGGATATAAACATGGATTGCAGTTGGAGTTATGGCCAGAGCAGCTGATGTCAGTACATAATGTCTGAACTGCATATGTTCTCTGCATGTTTTGCAAGATGAATATGCCAAGTTGGAATCATGAGATGTTTTCCTATGAGACTGTTCATTCTTAGTTGAAAAACCTTTTATAAAGATTCCATGCATCCGAAATATGATTTGAAATGATTTTACAGTCAAAACTTTTAACTTAAAAATTTTTATTAGCTGAAAAATCATGACTAGTTTCGTGTATTTCTTTAGCAGTATTATTTTAAATTAATTTGGATGAAAAAGTAAAGAATCATTTACTACATAAAAGCTAATGTTAAAGGAATCGAAACGCTTAAGCAGTTTGTTATATAGCTAAACTTCTTTTTATTATCATAATTATTTTTTTGTAATTCTAGAAACCCATTCAAAACTAGCAGAGAAGTTTCAATTAATAAAGCTAGTTTTGCACTCAGTAGTCTAAATGTGGTTCAGATATTGGCTATAAACACATGACTCATTATATGTTCATTGACTAATTTCCAAGTAGTGTATATACATAAATTTAAATGTGTGTGCATATATCTGTAAGTTAATTCTGGAATTTGTGAAGAACCGTTTCCCATAAGAGGGATAATTTAAGTCTATTTAGATTTGGTCAAGTCAGCAAAATCTCAACTTTCTTTCTATAAACATTCCAAGCGATTATTACTGGAAAACCTTAATTTTCTTCCAAATAACTCTGTCTAGCGATGATAGCATGCTCTGCAAGCTCTTCCGGAAGAGCATGGAACTTAACGTAGCCTAAATGTTCATTATAATTCATGGCTACAGATCTACCTGTTTGGCCAAAATATTATAAACCACACTGGCAAGGAATTTGATACAATCCAGTGTGGTCTAAAGGAAAGCATTAATCTTTAGCTGAGCTTAGGAAAGTAGATATCGATGAGAGGTATGTGACATCAAATGACAAGTATAATAAATCGCATCAAGTCAACCTTCCTTACTAATGGTTTTAGTGAATCATGTTGGCAAGATAATTATAATTTTCTTCTGCCTCTCATCAAAATAGTGATACAGAGGTGGTCCATGTTACCATTCCCTATATTAAAGGCATCTCAGAATGTATAGCCAAAACTACTTAGATCCATTGTCCTACGAGTGTCCTTTGTTCATATCAACAAGATATCTACTTTTCTAGCCTCAGCTAAAGATAAACCTCTTTCTTTAGACCACCCTGCAATGTATCAAATTCCTTACCAGTGTGGTTTATTGTATTTTGGTCAAACAGGCAGACATGTAGCTGTGCATCATGATAAATATTTAGGCTATGTTAAGTTCCATAAGTCAGAGCAATTGGGACTTGTGGAGCATGCTATCACCACCAGACACGGTTCTTTGGAAGAAAATTAAGGTTATTCATAAAAGTAATAATCTCTTTGCACCATTTATACAAACCAAGTTTGTGAAACCATGTTGCATCAACCGAATCAAAATAGAAATGGACTTAAATTATCCCCCTTATGGGAAATAGTTAATTCTGGAATTTTAGCAAATTCCAGAATTAACTTATAACAGAAGCAAGGCTCAGACCTCCTGAGAAGATCCAGTGCCTTTTTTTTTTGATAAAAAAACCAGCAATGCATGAGAGATTTGCACTCTCCAATGTAAACAAAATGTATATAGCACCCTAGTACTTAATTGGATAATCTCATATCATCCTGGCAAATACCATTTCACTGGGACCTGCCATATCACACTTGAGTCATCAAACCTGATGCCGATATTCAGTTGAGAATGTGGCACAATGTCCCTTCCACTCCCACACTTAGAATGTCCTGTTAAGAGCAAATTAATCTATCCATTTCAGGGAAATAACAGCCTTAATCTGCAGTTGTCTTCATTCACAAGAGGAATAATTCAGTACTCGCAACAACAAAAAAAAAACATTTCGATCTGCTACTATCTCTTGCAAAAACAGCAATGTACAGCTATTACCTTTGGCACACGAGTAGATAGCACAACACTTTCAATGAGAAGGCAACTGACTATCTTTTCCTTTTTCAAAAGATAAGCTGTTTCCTCCATGAGTATCACATGAGAACAATACCCTAAATCTCTCCCAGAAAGGCTGGAATCAACTCCTCGCTGAGCAGGGCAATTGCATCACAATGCACTTTTCAACTTACAAGTAACATCACTGCAAAAAAGGGGGTGAAGAAAGAGTTTCTCACCACTTAGTAGAACAATGTGAATAATGATCAAGTAACTATTATTTTCATGTAATATGTAACCACCCAGCCTGGTTGGCCAGGTAGTTAGCATATCTGCTCTCCAGCCAAAAGGCTGCGGGTTCGAATCTGGCTGTGGACATGGATGTTTGTGATGGTCTGTGAAATACTAGTGGTGGTGGTTGGCAGTAGATGGCATTGGTGTAGATGAAGGTAGTTGTGGTTGGTCGAGATGGAGAGTTGTAGAGTAGATGCCCTCCCTCAATGAGTCTTTAGACTGCCTGGAGGTGCTACGCAATAATATCTTATTAACAATCAATAAGCATGTAAATTCTCTGCCTGACTGCAGAGAAATCAATGCTAATTAATCATTTTTTTTTAAAAATAAGTGTATTATTATTTTAATCTTACCATCTTGCGTTCTTCCTGTTTAATTTGAAAGTCAAAGATGCCCTTGATACTTTTATACTAATAAAATTATATGCATAAGGTTAATCCATTTTATGTTACTTATTAGCGAGTGGTTGTTTTGGATATGAATTGGTTATGTTAGGCTGCCTGTTTTGGGGAAGAAAAAACTGACTTTCTGGGATGGGAACTTCCAACCAGGGGAGTAATGCTGGTCTTGAAATTCATGCTTGCTCTTGTTATCATTCAGGGAACGAGAGGTGTGATTTAAGTCTGATTAGCAGAATAATAAATTACTGACCATTTAAAACTATATATTTAGAAATTTATGTACGTTTAATTATACAAATAGAACATTTATTTTACAAATGATATTCTATCTTTTTCAATTTAGCTATTTGAATACAAATTCTACCCTATGGTTCTTCTTTATGAACTGGTCAATAACAGCGTCATATAAAGTTGGTTTGCAACTTAATTTTCCCAAGCAACACGCACACTTTTAAAGGCTGGCTGAAGCTCACGGGCTATAGCTACTTTGACTGTGTATGGCCTTGTGTTAAACACAATGTGAAGGGAGCAGAAATGGTTATGCGTGTGCATGAAATCACAGTGCTGCAGCGAGGACCTGGAAGCTCTTGCAACCGAGCAAGCCAAGGTAGCTTTGATTAGACGAGCAAGCATCGGCCTTCGATACACAACACAAAGCTCAATTATTGCCGTGCAAGCTTAAGACGTCTTACGTCTACAAAAATAAAAGCCTAAATGGAATGCTTATAAATGCATGCATTTATTAACAAATAAATATTACTTCTTTCTCAATTAATGAGCTTGCACAGCAAGCATGGAGAATTTGCCACTGCTTCCAACTACGTCCCTATGAGACCAGCTAACTTTCATGCAGTTTGAAAGGCTCCTATGAAAGTTCTTTCTCACTTAGATGGGATTCAAACCCAGGTCTTTTCAACCAAAGGCTATTGTCAATACTAACTGGACTACCAAGGCTTTCTAAGAAGTTGGTGAACCAAGATGGTAGCATCTGCAGAATGTACTCTGAGGATATATCAAGATTTGTGGTTTACATAAATTGGTTAACAGGAAAGAACAAGATAAAGTACTATAGAAGTTACTAAAGGTTTTTTCCCTCTTAAGTACATGACAAGAAGGGAAAGATCAGGGAATCATCTCTCAGAAATTGCCCGAGTATGTGCTTATTCAAGGGTGTGAAGACTAGATTTTTTTGCTTGGAGAATACTGAATGGGTGAAAGGGTTGACTGAAATAGTAATGAGTGCTTTGTAAACAATGAGTTCAAGAAGAAATAGGTGTTGTATGAATAATAGTTATAAGCATTCCATGTCTTTGGCGATGTCTATTTAACGTATTATGTCTGCATTAAGTATGCCCATCAGCTGGTTTGTGAAAAGAAAAACAGATTTCCAAGGAGAATTAAACTTGCTTTTGTTTTTTTTCGGTGATTCTGATGTACCGGAGAGAGTACAAAGGAGAGTGTTAAAACTGATATCGGGATTGTGGAATACTGATTAAGAAGACATTGAGAATTTGTAGACTGCAGACAGTAGTAAACAGGAGAAAGAGGGGTGATATGATTGAGACTTGGACACTTCTGAAAAGGTCATACAGGATTTCAATTTATGGAGGGTGGGAAAAGGACATTCTTGGAAGCTAAGAATGAAGGACACCAAGAAGCGTGTGAGGGCTAGATTTTTCTCTCAGAGGGTGGTGCGTCATTGGAATGGATTGCCATTGGATGCTGTGAGTGCAAGCAGTGTGAATGAATTCAAGAACAAGTATGATAGCTGGTGTGTGTGTGTGTGTGTGTGTGTGTGTAGTATGTGGCCTCCCTCGATGAGTCTCCAACTCCCTGGAGGTCCCTCTTAATAATAATAATTCATCGTTCTTTAAATGCCATAAAACAAGTGTGCTTCTTTTATCTGCAGAAGGTGAAATAATAAAATATTTCGCCTTCTACAGAATAAGAACAAAATACTGCTCTTAGCTTGTCCAATAGCAAAGTGGATCAATTGTTTTTGTGATCAGGATTGATGGACATGTAGTTAATTGAGACCAGTTTTTACAACACATTTAAATTTGAAGTATCTATTAAATAGTTATTATAATCAAATTAAGTTTATGATGTGATATTTTAAATAAAAATTAAGCTGATTATATACACACATATATACAGTACTTAGCAAATAATGTTATCAAGAGTCCATTAGGATTTTTTTTATTAGGGAAAAAAACATATGTACACTTGCACAAATCATTTAAACACACAAAGTTTGATTAACAGAAGAAACAAGATTTTTCATAGTAGAATATATAAAAATTGTGCTGTAGTAGAATTTTAAGAATACAATGACAGATTTTACACAAGAAAATCAAATAAAAAAAATTCATTATTGCAGAATACATGAAATTGGATTAAACATTTATGATCTACTTTTAGTTAAAATGGATGGTAAGAATATATATTTTGGTTGAAAATCCACATTTCTTATAAAAGCACTGTTTGATGAGCAATGTCCATATGGTTTATTATATTTGTCTCTAATTCACTGATCCTTAGTTCTTTTCTGATTGTATGATGATTTGATGAATCCTAGTATTATTGGGAAGTTTAGTTAACTGCTTTCAATTTTCACTACTTACAAGATGATAGTGCTGTATATTTTATATATATATATATAATTTTTTTTTTTTTTTTTTTTTTCACAGAACCACACTGCACTAGTTTCAATTTCCAATATCTCAAAAGCCACATTTCATTAATAGAGAAAATTTAAATAGGGTTTATTAAAAAATGGCACTCGAGTTTACTGAATTTTTTCAAAGTATGCATGTTTAATTGTGACAGGCATTTCTTAAAGGTCTATCATAATTTAGAAGTGATAGAGTATTTAATGCAATGGAATAAACATTAGCGGAACAATATTTCTACATGATATTTATTCATAAGAATTTCTACATTAACAAGGTAAAATTAAATTAATACACAGTGCAAAATTCATAAAACTAAAACCACAAAGAAGAAAAGCTCCTAGTTTATTTTTCAGTAAAATCTGACAGAATATAGTAAACAGAAGCAATATTGTATAAATCTGAATGAAAAGGAACTCATAACAATATTGCACGCTTATTAGAATCCTAGAGTAGTAATTATTATATGCAAACTGAAAGCAGCAATCAATGCAAAATCTACTCTCGTATCTGAGCATCCAGAATAGTTTTATAAAATATATCATTTCACTATTAATATTTGCAATATTCATACTGGAATAATATCCCTATTAAAACAGAAATGAATGTTTTAATCAAAAGCCATTACCTGGCACATCAGAGGAATGCAAAAAAGTTTATCAGGGATGTCAAAGGAATACCATAACTGTGTGATTGTCAATAAATTTTACTCAATGGTTCACCAAAAAAAAAAAAAAAAGTGTAATTTTAACCCTTTTGAGTAGTAAAGCTGTGTGTGTGGTATGTTATACAGGACTGGTAGTTTTAAGTTGGTAAAATGATTTTTGTCCATTAGCAGAACACTAAAACAAATCCTGTGTACATCTGCAAAAAAAAAAAAAAAAAAAGCTTATCTTCTTTGTATAACAATGTTAACCTGAATATTAAAAAAAAAAAAAAAAAAAGTTCAAATACCAGTTATTAATTATATAAGAGATCTAAACCAAAACTATACGTTTTCTGTTATTCAGAAATATTATGAAATAATGATTATATATCAAAAATGACTTAATTTATTTGTGTAAAGGGTATTACATATTGAGCAAGTTCAGTTACTGATTAAGAAATTTCTGTAAAGAGTGTACACATTATCAAAACAACTATGCAGATAACATATATAAAAAGATATCATGTAGATAAAATATCAAAAGGCAAGGCCATCCAGGGACTTTGTCATATGCATAAAAATAAAGGTGGGTGCATATCCATTAAATATGCCAAGCAATTATATTTGTTGTTTAATCCATATATAATATACATTAATTCAATATCCATTAGTTCATTTATGATTTATCATAACAATTTAAAATTATATCATGCACTGCTAGTATTTAATATATAAAAGTATTAATTATATTGATTAATGAAATAAATATTTTTCACTGGACAATCTGATATATCTACAATAATTATTACTAAATTATCATTTACAAAATAGCATTACAATAATGTAATACTGTTAAATATTAAAACAGATATAATAGACTTGCGCGCGCGCACACACACACACACACACACACACACACACACATATATATATATATATATATATATATATATATATATATATATATATATATTGGGAACATAAACAGTATTTAATTTTAGTGTTTCAGTGGCTTATGGTTAAAATTATCAGGAATAAAGTAACTTATAGCAGTTATGAAGATGAGCAGACAAAATTCTGGAATGTAAACAGAATTTGCTAATGATGAGAAGCATAACAGCTTCAACCACATCCTTAAAGCATAGGATCATTTCCCCTCCCCCCATATTAGAAAGGTACAGTCTGCCCACAGGAATAGTTTGCTATTGAGGAAATTTTGTTAGCAAATTTCTTTTATATAATGTCTGCTATGGTGGACTTCATTTCAGTAGTCCATTATAGCAAGGAAGTTTATCATAGTATACTGTATACTTCTGAAAAAGTTCCCAGTTCACTGCAATAACCAAACATGGCACATTATGTACAGTCTATCTTTAACAATCTGAGGCTTATGGCACCACTATTTAAGGCACTTGAACATTGTATCTTAAGGACTTGGCAATCCTGAACAAATATGGAATTTTCTTCTGAAAATTCCATATTTGTACAGGATTGCATAATATATTAGATTCTAATAGGTAGTGCATAATATATTAGTTCTAATTAGAGACAGGCTAAAGTTCAAGTTATCTCTAGAAGGAGTTCAGAACATTGTGGCTTCCAGCTGTTAACAGATAATATTAGTACCTATGAACCTCCAGTCACAGGAGTCATTATGGGAGGCCTACTCGATATTGCAGTGCATGGTTATTATACCCATTCTTAAATCCTTTTGTAGTCATATTTACAAAAAGCCAATTGATGGCTGTAGAAACATTCAGTATACCATATTACATGAAACTATTAATTATTCAAATTTAATAAATATAATTTAGCAGAAACAAATGTCCTACATCAATATTTCGTACAATTTTTTAAATGACACAGAATTAAAATGCAGTTTTTTCAGCTTTTTAAATTGCAACTTAAATTGCAAGCAACTGCTAAATATGTAGAAATATGTAGAAATACATATTTAGCAGTTGCTTGCAATTTACGTTGCAATTACTCAAATACATTTCAACAACTGATGCATGTACTGTACTGCATTTTAAAGACAGTAAAATAAATATGAAAAAACAAAAGTGACCTAGGAGCTTTCTTCTTTGTCAAACATGAGTTTGACAAAGAAGAAAGAAATCATATGCAGTCCTGGTTGAATAGATGGGTAATGTCTCTGCTCTTCAACTAATCAGGTCCATGTTCAAATCCTATTGTAGCATGTATGTTTTGTGAATGTCTTTTGTATGGAAGGTGAATTTCATCATCAGGTACAAGGTTGTATCCCACCTTACTTACCAGAAGTATGAAATAGCTTCAGACTTCCTTGGCAAAAGTTTCAACTTTTCATGAGCGGGATTATCATAAAATATAGGCATAATATATAGACTGACAGGACACCATATCTCACATAAAAGGCAACAGCATATGCATATTTACATATAATAGTAAATTGGTCGAGGAAATAAGGAGTAATGAATTTTTTTCCAATGGAGATTGGTGCAGATCAGAATGCGCTATGCATTCAAAGCAAAGTAAGGCACAGGTATGATGATAACTAGAGTAGACCCTCTTGTAATGTCTTGTTTTAAACGGAGACCTAAAATGATAATGAAATAAGGCACCTTGTATAACAGCAGATAAGTATAATACTGGGAAATGGACATAAACATGGTGTGTAAATTGGTGTATATGCTCTAAACAGAGAAATTAAAATTTCATATTTAAACAGTAATAATAATTAAAAAATCTAACTACTTGTGCGTGGGTTCAGAAGTTTGATAATCAACACATAACTCAACAGCAGGATGTATACAAACTTATGGTCATTAACAGTGCTGCCAATTTCATTATAGACCTTTCTTAAATGAACTTTTTTTGTCTGTTATATCTTTGCAGTAAGCAAAGCATCCAAAAATTAAAATACTGTTCATATTGCATGCATTACAGTCACTTTATTTTAAATGTTATAATAATATAAAATGACCAATATTAAAATGATATAAAGCTATCACATACTGTAAAAGGTACAAAAGTAACATTCTTAACTATTAAAAAAAAAACAAAAAAACAAAAAAACTAAATATCAATTTATGAAAATAAGGTGTAAAAATAATCATCATTATTTTAAGTCAAACCGCATCTAAAAATTTCAATTTAACCTGTACTAAGCATTTTCATTTCAAGCGTCTTTACAACTTGATAAATAATCATAGGATTTGAGGAAAGTATACTTTTCTGGTTAACATTGAAGTGATACAAGGAATCTGCTTTTTGCCATGCATATCAGGATCGCTTGGTACGCAGGAAACAAATTCGTATGCAACAGCTCGGTTGACTATGGTAAGAATACTAAGAAGATCTTTCTCTTGTGCGTACTTTTCCAGTGCAGCACATAGAGCTTGAATAAACCACGAACCGTTCATTGTATTTCTCCAAGAATAAAACCCTGGAACTGTGGAATATGCAATGAGAAAATCAGCATGAGAAGGAATTCTATAAACATGGGATACGCTGTCTGTTTCATCACGAGAAATTAGTTCTATGCCATGATCAAGCCGATCACCTTGACATGCTTGGATAAAAAACAATTTTGGTTTTCCAGCTAAGGTTATGCAGGCATCTCCTAAGAAAGGTTTAAAAATCAAATCTGTCGGAAACTTGCCATCTTTACCGTATAAAGTACCGGCATCACCATGTGTCAGAATACAACAAACGAAGCAGTCTCTGTCTCTATGGTTTTCTTTGCCCGCCTGCTCTAGAGTATTCAAAATGTTTTCTGTTGTATAGTCGCGGTGTATAGTTACGTCAAAATTCAACTGTCTGAAACAACGGTTAAGATTAAAAGCATCGACATCAGTTCCTCTTCTCTCAGGCAACTTGATATGCGGTTCGAATTTTTTGTTGTTAAAAATAAGACACTTTCCCCGCGAGGAGTGATTCATGTTGTAACTTTCGCTTTCTGGTGGTGTATCCATTATTCCAGTAGGTTGAGATGGCATAGAGGCACCGCGAAAACAATCAAACAGTGCATCCCTAGCATCACTGACATCTTCATTCAATTCATGATTACTCTCTGCCATACTTTCTGAATAAGCTGACAATTAGCCACAAACGACACAATCACCTCTGCACTAAACAAAGACAGCGACAATGCAGTTTGTCAAACAGCATATTATTTATCATGTTATTAGAGACATCTACTGGACGATCAGAGAAACTGATTTTATCTCAGATTTTCCAAATATCAAAGATTAACAATCATAATTATACGATTAGATAGAATTACCATACTTTGTTTTGACCGAAACATTTTCACTTTCGAGATACTCTCATGGTGTCACTGAGTGTCTGTGGCTTGGCTTCAAAAAATACAGCGACATGTAGTCGCTTTTTTTTTTTTTTTCCAATGGACACAACGCGGCTTAAACATTAAAATTTAGGAATAAAATAAAAACAATTCTTTAAATTCATTTCGTATATTTAGAAATTGAATAAATATTCATACAGGCTTATGTAACTTAGTGAATAACTGAAGTACCACAAAAGGAACATACACATTTTTGAAGATCATGTACTTACTGATGGATTCAGATTTTTATCTCCAATGGAAAAGGAATTCACCCACTTCGCTCAGGTAATGCATCTAGAATAGATGGAATTTACATCCCAACCTAATGAGGTATAACTGTTAAAAAAAAAAAAAAAAAAAAAAAAAAAAAAAAAAATCGACACTGGATACATCACCTCTATGCCGAAAGTTTCCGATCCATAAAAACTGAAGAATATAAAGAATGGAAAGGTTTAACATTGTTAAATACAAATTATAAAATAATTTTAAATTCTCACAAAGAAGATACAGAAACTTGTACCACCTGCTCAAACATACGCAGTAAAAAGAGGAAAAATAACAGATACCATAACACATCTGAAATGTGTATATGAATATTATCAACTGAAAACAGGCCATGGATTGTTCTAAGTCTAGACATCGAAAGAGCATTTGATACAGTAAGCCATGAGTACATCTTCAAAGTAGTCAAGTAAATTGGTTTTGGAGCAAACTTCAAGAGCTGGTTGAAAGCTTTTTATGAGAGTGAAGAAAGCCATGTAATATAATTCAAATTATAAAAATACTTTTATCTATGTGTAACTTAAATGCACAAATATAATTATTATAGGTATATATATATGCCTCCAATATATGTAATATACACCCTACATTTACGTATGATCTCTTTACAGGTCCACAATTTACAATTATCCTTTGCTTTCGATACCAATATACATACATATATTTACCAACTTCAAAATAGTTATCTTAATTTATGTGTAATTTTTTAAATTAACATTTATGTATATTTATATGAATTTAATTCCAAGTTACTTGCCGGTGTCGTTTGGCCATTTGGGCAGTGTTAACGTTTCCAGTCTGTGGGAATGAGGAATAGAGAAGTTACTAAATACTGAATCACGACCATTATAAGCAAAGTTATCTAGATCTACTTTCGCTGTACCTCAGAATCGAGAACAACCACTTTACCACACGTTGATTTATTAAAAAAAAAAAAAAAAAATCGGAAGAAATCTGGAGTGTTCTGAAACATTGGATGCCGATTCCAATAATAATGAGAATGTAGTATTTTGGCTAAATGAGAAGCTAAGCAGAGTATGACCAGTCATAATTATTATAACTACATATGCTATTTGGCGCTACAGGTGTGACTGTATGCATGAAAGAAAAGACGGTTTAAATATCCTGATAAAGTTCCATCAATATCTTCACGATGCAATGAGGAATTCTATCTTTTATAAAAATACTAATGCACAAGGGGAGTTTACTTCCCATCAAAGGAACCAAGTCAGTCACCTAGATAGCTGAACAAGAAGTTTTCGTGCATATGTTTGTGTGGGTATGAGAGAATTTGTAAAAATTATCATCGAAATCAGTTAAGAATGCAATTTCTGGAATAACTTTAAGAACTAAGGTCCGAATCCTGTCTAGGACGCGAACATTTCTAAGAGTTTTCAGATGAAAGTAAGTTTGTCTGTCTCAGACTGAGATGACAGGATTTCTTTGAAAAAAAAAAAGACAGATGAATTTAAAAAGAGACACGATGCACTGGTCTCATAAACTCCTGTTGCTTCGGCCGTAATTCGAACAATCCAAACTTTTAGCCTGTCTTATATAAGCCTTGTCATAGAAACAGGTGAATTTTATAGACACCAGATATTTTGGGAGAAGGCTGCTGTCTTCTTGACATAAGAGACCTTCCCAAGAGTTTTGCACTGTCTAAGTGTCTGCATTGGTTTTAAAGGAGTTCCGATGCCATCAAGCTAAATATTGTCAGTAAAGAGAAGTAAAGTCTAATTTGATATGATGGCATGTGGGATTATTATTATTTTTAGTAGTTCATTGTCTTTTTTTCTTTTAATTTATTATCAGCTAACGCCTTTTTATTCCCTTGAGGCCTTTAAACCCAATCTAACTTTTGGAGACTGAGTGGGCAGTTCAATCTCCACCGGTAGCCAATCAGAGATGGCTCGCTTATGTCTATCACTAATTACAGGCGGCACCGATGAAGAGACGCGGAAACAAATGCTCCCATCTCTTGTACCTAACCCTAACAGGATATCTTACTGTCCAAAATAATTTGGGTTCTACGGTCGATTTTCTCGAGTTTACAGGACGAAAAATACGAGTTTTCAGGAGAGAAAAAAAAAACTCTTGCCTGTGACGAACTCGGGAACCAGTCAAAGCTAGGTTTCGAAAAACTTCCTCCAGTGGGTGACTGGACTTGAACTTAAATCTACCTTCAGGGGACCTAGAGCAGAGGATGCAAGTGTCACTTCCACTGAGCTACACGGGCCGATTAATTTATTGCAATTTATTTCAGTGACATGTGAAGAAAGCTAAGTGGCGGGTTTTTATTTTGGAGGACTTTCGCTTTCTTCTTTTTGAAGCATTAGAGCAGTGTTTCTCAAACTTCAGATATCCGCGTCACCCTTCTTAAATTTTCATTATTACCAAGTACCCCCCCCCCCCTCATCAAATAATAAGGTATATTTCATTGTAAATGTCTATTTCATTTGAATTTATAAATTCATGAAAACAAAGAATGATTTATTTTTAATAGAACAAAATCTGGAATAGGTTCCTCTTCATTTCCCGTCCATGAAAATCCACATTTCAAGTAATTCATACCATACTTATGAAGATTTTTCATCTGCTTCAGATGCAATATCGACGTTTTCTTGTTGCTTACAGCTACTTGTATTTGCTATATTGCTCTCTTTTGTGGGTTTATAAATCCAATCTTTTACCAATAATCCATACTTCAAAATTTGAAAGCTAAAAAAATTACAGTATTTACTCGAATATAACTCGCACTCCCCCCCCCAAAAAAAAAAAAAAAATTAAAGCTAAAAAATCGTGGTGCGAGGATATATGCAGGGATTTTCGGAAACTAAAATTTTCAGGGGAAAAAAATTGCAAAAATTGTGACTTACAAGGAGCCCTATCGCTATTCTAGGCATCGAGAACAGTTTCCTTGTGTGCATCGTCAAAGTCATCTACCTAAATAGCTTCATCTTCTTTCCCATTATTTGAAGCAAAAATTACCAGTAATTTACAAGACAAGATACGTAAAGCAGCTATGAAGAAGTGCATATGATTGGTACGGTATTACAGAAGATCGTGCGAACCAAATTTCACCAGTTGAGTTCAAATGCTAATTTTTTTCAACCGAATTCCATAATATCTGAAACATATTCACTATATATTTCTTAGTTTTAACACTTTCACAACGGGGTGGCGTAAAGCAAAACCATATTTTGCTGGTGCAAAATATGGTTTTGCTC
The DNA here is from genome assembly GCF_054136105.1 of Typopeltis vanoorti. Lineage (NCBI taxonomy): Eukaryota > Metazoa > Arthropoda > Arachnida > Uropygi > Thelyphonidae > Typopeltis > Typopeltis vanoorti. The sequence continues at coordinate 66,167,397 of NC_143573.1, read as the reverse complement.
GAGTCTATACAGCAGTTCTGTTTGATGGGAGATGTTGATTCATTACTTAGTGCTGTTTTTATCCCAGTTGTCTCTAATTACACTTTGTTGAGAAATTAATGATTCCATGCGTTAATGATGCATAGCCGAAAATTGTCAAGTACCCCCTGAAGACCTTTCGCTTACCCCCGGAGATCCGCGTACCACACTTAAGAAACACCGCATTAGAGGAATCGGCAATACATAATTGCGCTAAGGTTGGATCGCCCAGAATAGGCTAATTTCTGGCTCCAGTATAAGCAACGTCACAGCATAATGTAATTATAAATTATACTGTCATAATGGAATTTAATTTTTTCAAGATTAGAAGAGCTCTGGATGGAGAGGTTTGGTGGAAAGGTCATGAAAGATTGAACATTACGAAATATGTTAAATGCTGTTTGATGTATAGACACAAGTACTGGATTTTTATTTTTCTATACACCAAATGAGTGCATAATAATAGCATTCTATGTTGTGTATATATGTGTATATGTGTATATGTATATATATATATATATATATATATATATATATATATATATATATATATATATATAAATTTAAATTTCAAAAGCAGTTCTGAAAACTTAAGAAAAAATAAACCTTTTCTGTTTCTTGTTTTAACAAGAGGGCTAGTTGACTGAGTAGTCAACGTAATAGCTCCCCAACTAATAGGCAGCGGATTCAAATCCCACCTTGGCCATGGATATTTGATTGTCTTTAGGGAATGAACTTCTACACTTTCATCCGATATGAGACTGCTGCCCTGCTTATGTTTTTTTTTTTTTAGAAATGCATCCGTCCTCCAATCCGTGTTTGGTCTATATAACAGGCTTCAGGCTAAGTAAAACTATAACAAAAATGCAAATAAATAAAATGAAACTAAACCTTTTCACCTGCATACAGTACTAATGTACTCAGGTGTAATCTTTAGTGTGTGGGAGTCGCATAAACTGAAACATAAGTTTGCAGTGCTGTGAAGCGTAAATATTTGACCTTGTAGAAATGTTCTGTTCTGTGCACATGGTTAAATATGGATAATATAGACTACATAAGCGGATGGGTATATATTTCATTTTATTAGTTTTCGTTAGGGATTCTGACCAGTGGTGAGCTATGGAAATTTTAACAAACGGCTCGCATCGTCGAGAAAAAAAAAAAGAAGCCATATTTCACACAAAAACTTTTATTAATCGATTGGCTACTAGAAGGGAGAAGGGTAAAGATAGCACATGCGCTTATTTTATTTTCAAACTTGGGCGCATTCGTTATAAAGGAGTTGAAACAATGATTTCAAATAATCTATGCACTGCCGAAGAGACTAATTTTTGTTAGGTTATAAAAAAAATTATTTTTTTTAAAAAAAAATAAAAAAAAGTAAACAAGAACAAGGGGCTCTCAAATATGAGAAACATTGAACAAAGCCCCTTATAGCTCACCACTGGTTCTGACTAAAGGAACAGTTTCTTACTCACTGAATATCTAAAAATGGTTAGCAAGGCCATGTGTACACTTTTCCCCTCAGGCTGGCTGGGATCTCTATACGCAAGAGTGCTCCGGGTCCTTCCAATTTTTCGAAGGAGCCCAGCTAGTGCACCTGTGCATAAGTACAGCCTTGTTGGTTAGAAAGGTACCTGCGTAAAATTAAGTGATTAATCGAGAAATAAAATCATAATTATGAAAATTACATACTACTGAGAGATCGCTTCTTGCAAATAGTGAAATAATAACAGGGCTGTGAAAAGAGATCTGGGAACCAGGGAGAAGGTTTTATTCTCTTCCCCACCCACATTAAAAGTAATTTGCTGGAAATTAAAATACACCATACAAAATCTTAAAATTATGACACTCAGGAGGATACTATCTTTTGTAACATCGTATTAGTTATGAATGGGAAAGATATACACTGAAATGCATGAGAAGCTTTGAAACAGTGCTTAAATATAATTGAGTCAGTATCTGAAAGTGTCCCTGGAGTTTGAAGAACAAACAGAGTGAGAGTAAAGGGGTGGGCAACTTCATTAAGCAAAAGAGAGAAAAGAAATTTATGGTGATGTGGATGCAATGTGGCAGGAGTAAAAGTGAAAAGAATTATGAAAAATATAAAGCGCAGGGCAGAGAAGTTATAATTATTGTATGGAAAGATAAGTTGCAGTAAAAAAAAAAAAGAACTAACTCCTTTTTATTCCCGTATAGGGAGTTGGCCAGGCCGTTTTAAGCCCTATCTAACTTTTGGAGACTGAGTGGGCAGTTCAATCTCTACTGGTACCCAATCAAAGATAGCTGGCCTAACAAGACTATCACAAATTAAGTGGCACATTAAATATATTGTGTCCCTAACACAATATATTTAATGGCTGAAAAAATGTGGATTCTACGGTTGAGTTTACAGGATGAAAAACCAGTTTCCGGGTGAAAAAACCTGCTTGCCGGTGCCAGAGATAGACTAACTCGGGAACCAGTTGAAAAAAAGGCTTAGAAAAATTTCCTCTAATCGCCGACCATATTCGAAAGCAAGTCTTCCTTCGTGCAGTCAAGTGCTGTGGTGTGCAAATGCCACATCCACTGAGCTACACAGATAGGTTTCTGAAATTTGCTTAAGAACTAATTTCAGAAAACGATGGTGATTAATACGTATATTAGGGATAGATACTCTGAGGGGCTGCATGGTTTTTGTGAACGGTAAGTCGTGTGAGTAACTTACTTTTTATAATGGTGACGATTGTGGTGGATAAAGGTAATGGCTATACAGCGATATTGCTGGCCTATGCGAAGACATTTGCCAGAATGGAACTTTGTTACGTAAATTGTAGCAAATGAGGATAATATATTAAGCTGATGGAGATACACGGCTTGGAAGAAGTAAACGGACACCATACATAGTGTGAGTAACAAACAGACATGCTGTGACCACCTCAATAAGATGACCTCCATATTGAGATTACTGAAGCAATCCTATGTGGCATACTCTCCACAAGTGCACAATAGCGATCAATGGGAATTTTGAACCACTCTTCTTGTGGGCATGTCATGAGGTCCTGGATGCCATTCACTATTGTACAACAGATGTCCCTTGACCTCATCCGATGCTCCACTTCATGCTACAGTTAAATAAGGTTGAGATCATGGCTGTGGACAGTCAATTGAGGTTACATTCATGCCCACAGACCAGTTTCAGCAACAATGCACTATGCCTTGCTGAAACCATAGAAACGCTATGAAGTTAGAAGCAATTCATTGTCCAGAATGGTCAGCTCTCGGAGTTCCTGTTTGGACTCTGTGATGACATTGTTCGTGTCATCACAGAGTCCAAACAGGATAAACAGGACCAGACCATTACACCACCTCCGAATTTCTTAGCTGGGGTCATGCACTTGGGTAAGAGATGTTCACCAGGCATCTGCCACACCTACACGCGTCCATCTACTCGGGCGAGGGTGTAGCGCGATTCGTTGCTTGATAACACTGCTTTCCAAGCTTCCATGTCTTACTGTACAAGCTGCTTGCCCTATTGAAGAGGACGTTGCATTTTGATTTGGGTAATGTGTGGCTTGTATATTGCAGTCCTACCATGAAACTAAGCCTTGGTTCTGAGTTTTTATGCATTCATGTTTAATTCGATACCCAGGGCTCAACATTTCAATGTCAGCCAATGAGTAGCAGGTTTTACATGTTATCCTTTGTAGCACCCTATGGTCACGTTTGGTGAATGTGGTAGATCATAGCAGGCAGCACTAGCAGTTGACTCCCTGCACTTTCATGTCAGTATGGTTTCACTGATTGTTGACCTGGGATGGCCCAATTTTTCAAACAGATAGGCCTGCATCCTATTACATTCTTTCACTTTTGAACAGCCACTTCACCCGTACTCAGTTGCAATGACTCGAGTGCATCATATTCCTCCAATTTATACCAGCTACAAACATGTGACTTGTTACATGGTACGATGCATCTTGCCCATTTGGGGGGGGGGGATGAGTTGACTTCTTTCCAAGCTGTTTATATGACAGGTTCATTGAGGACCAAAGTTAAGATGAATGTCTGATATAGGCTTATCTGAGGAGAATCTGTTTGCTAAAGATGCAAAGTTAGGTAGAGTAGAATTTAATGAAAGGTTATGCACAAATTTTGCAGTATGATTTAAATAAACTGGCAAATAGGTGAAAAGGAGAATGGCTGTCTTGATGTGACAATTTGTAGGATTGTGATGATTCTCAGCTGTGTATTACATGATGGAAATGGGCTACAGATATTTGTGTAGGCAAGGGATTTGGGGGTCCTGGTAGACTAAAGTTTGGAATGAATAGCTCAGAATTATCTGGTTACTGAAAACTATTGTGCACAGATCTGGTGATTTGAGTTTCTTGGAGATGAACGTGGACAGAAATTAGTTCATAGGCAGAAAACGGAAACTTCATAAAGACAAGTTAAAGGATTAATATAGAAGAAATTTTGTCGATAATGAATGGGAGGACTGTCATCCTTAGAAACTGAGCAAGTGTGTATGGGGCAATAGCAGACTGCCAACCCAACTAGGCTTGGGGAATTGCTTAGATAGCCATCATGCCCATTATATTATGGAAAAATGCTTTTGAATGCTAATTAAGAGAATTCTGATTATTTTATGTTTTCGCATATTAATATATTATGCATAATATAAATATATATATATATATAATTCATGGTTGTATAATCCTGTGAAAATGGCATTTGTATTCAAAGTGCTAGGATGCCCAAAAAATATGTTCTGAGTTGGATTTGAGTAACTGACTAGAGGAAGTTTTTTTTGTTGGCTTCCTAAGTTAGGCTTTACCATGGGCAAGCAGATTTTTTCATCCCATAAATTCAAGAAAATAGATTATTTATGGAGTTTGACTTTGAACCTGTCCAAAAATTCCTAATGAATTCCTACAAAAGTAGGAATTAAGGCATTGGCAGATTTATTTTATTTTATTATAATAAAAAACTGGTCCAAGACTATCACTAATTTTAAGTAGCAATCAATGAAGATGCTGGCAAACAAGTGCTGCCATCTCGCGGTCCCTAACAGGATATGTTAGTCTAAAAGTGTGGGTTCCAGTCGATGAAGTTTGGGGAGGAAAAACTCGCATGTCCCTCCCAGAGATCAACTAATCTGGTAGCCAGTCAAAGAAAGGTTTACAAAAAGTTCCTCTAGTTGGCAAATAGATTTGAACTTAAGTCTTTGGGCAGCCTAGCACAGGATGCAAAAGTCACTTCTAGTTGCGTTTTGTTTGCATTCTGTGTATAAACAAAATTTTTTAAAATGCTTGTTGCTGCTAGTTCATTAAAAATATTCCTGTTATTTATTTTATTGCTTTTTCCAACATTAATATGAACAATTGAAGATGTGACTGTATGACAATTTCTGAGCGTTTAGAATGTATTTTAGATAGAAAATCTCTTACAGGATATGTGTTGATATGGTTTATGCATATTTATATGATAAAATGCTCCTGAATATTAATGTGTGCAAATTAAATTTAAAGAGCAGATTTTTTTTTTTTTTTGTAGGATTTCAAAATTTCCATTTGCTGTAACAGTATCCTGACAGTCTTCAGTAAGAGTTGAACTAAATTTGTTCCATTTTCTTGCAAAACCCACCAACTCCTCTGGTAATATTTCTTGTGATATTGTTGCTGATTTTTTTAAAAAAATAATTTGCTTAATTTTAAGAGGACATTTCCTCCGAGAAGATTCTGAATATTTTCATACTTCTTTGGAATCCAAATATGAAATTTATAGTAGATTAAGGCATTTTAAATATTTTTCATTAAAACAATGTAGTACATGCTGTTATGTTATACAGATAAGTTTCTTTTGGATTTGTATGTTAATGGAACAAATTTCTCTGGGAATCTTTATTATAATTCCAATACGTTTTATCTTAAAAATGTATCTAAAAGTATGTGGATGTTTCAAAGATTTCGTTTGAAGTCTTAGGAATTAGAATCAAAATATGCCATTGTTGACAATTTTGATGCCATAAGATGGCTTATTCAGAATTTGTTGAAGATGTACTTTAAATCATCAGATATGCCTTTATAATGGGTGTTGAATTTGACTGCATAATATTAGGTAATGAATATATGCACCCAAAAGTTTGCAAGAATAGTTTAATGGTTTAGTTTCAAAACTGATGAGAATCCAAAATACTTTTGGCTTTGTCATGTGCATTTTTATTAAATTTTCACTTCTGAAATTTCATAAAATCTTTGTAGCATATCACAATTTGACATATGTAGCATTAAAATTACCAAAAATTGTAGTTAAAGCTCTGTCTTTTGCCCATCAGCTTTCTGCAATAATGGAAATGTACTTCAGTTTAATAAATTCACCTTATACATTCATATGTGGTATTATAATTTTCAAATAAAAACACAGAAGTTAATAATTCCAAAAGGAAATAGTTTCACTGTTGTCCATATTTCACTTATAGTTCAGACACATAGCTGCTTGAAATCAAACCCCCTGAAAACAAACATAGCCTTATCCTTGGAGTGGGCCCAGTTTACCTTAAGAACTCCTGAATCACTTGGTGCTAAGCAAGGTATGATGTTGTAAGACTGGAAATATTCCATACTGAAATGTCTTTCCACATAGCTTTCTGTAAGCACTGTACATTAATTCCTTTTATGTCTTTAGGAAATTTGTAACTTTTGCCAAAAACTGCAACTTCTTAAGAAATTTATAATGCTTTTTTGTGTAATATAACTGCTTAGTAGGCTCACAATAAATTTGTTCCCATTCAGCTGTAGTCATGAAAATTTTGTCATACAGGTAAAAATGTAGCTTTTGGACATCAGAATGACAAGTGGCCTTTGCATGTTGGGAAAGGCAGAAACTGGAAACCCTACTCTAGAGATGTGTTCCAGATAAGATTTATTCAAGCATACTTGAAAAGAGGTTGAGAAAGATTGTGGAAGAGAAACTTGGAGAACAAGCTGGGTTTAGGCCAAATAGAGGTTGTCAAGATCAGACTTTCACTTTAAGACAAATAATTGAGAAATCATGGGAATATGACAAGGATGTTATTACTATTATTATTCCTGATACTTCCAAGGAGTCCGAGGACTCATCGCGGGAGGACACCTACAACTGTCTCAACCACTACACCGAGCCTCTACTATGAATCATCTCCATCAACGCCATCTACCACCCACCTCCACCACCACAACTAGTATTTTTTTTTTGTCTGTAAATTGCGAGTGTTCTGAAGGGCCGATTTGTCTGTATGTGGAATGAAAAACCTGAGTTTCTGGGAGAAAAAAACCATGCTACCTCCGTATGAGATCAGCTAACTCACCTTCAATTGAAATCGTCTCCAGATAAAGATTCCTCCTGTTGCAATGAGAATCGAACTTAGGCCTATTCCAATCGAAGGGCACAATGTACCGTTGTTCTTCCAATTGCGCTACGGAGGCGCAATTGGAACTTAATTATCTACTTAAGTTTTATAGATCTGGAAAAGGCATATGACAAGGTGTCCAGAGAAAAGTTTTTCATAACACTAGAATTGTAGGGAGTGAATGGAACATTATATAGAGCAAATGCATAGTCTATATTTAAGTTGTCAGTCAGCAGTTAGAATTGAAGGAAATACAAGAAGATAGTTTGATGTAAAATCAGGGGTAAGAGAAGGATGCACATTATCACCACTCTTATTCATCATTTATATGGATCGCATTATGAAAGAAAGTGGCATTAAGCCTGACATTAGAATTGGAGATGCCAAACTTAGCTCTTTGCTTTATGCAGATGATGATGTACTCCTAAACACATCTAGTGCATGTCTCCAGGATTCTCTAACTAAATTGAATAATAGCTGTAACAAAGTTGGCAATAAAAAGACCAAAAACTATGAGCATAGAAAACTTCAGCTGCATTCCATTCAGAATGCAGCTGAAGTTTTCTGAAGAGATCCTGTAGAACAAGTAAAACATTAAGGCTATTTAGGCACAGTTTTTAGTGAAGATGGCAGGTTAAATCAGAAAACAGAATAAGCAAAGCTGGTATTGTGGGTAGCCAGCTGAATAAATTTGTGTGGAATGAGAGAGAAATTAGCCAAAACACCAAACTAGCAGTATACAAGACGGTGTTCAAACCAGATTTAAGTTATGGATCTGAGTGTTGAGTTAGAAACAAAGCACTTGTTCAAAGACTAGAGACCACAAATATGAGAGTTCTGAGAAAAATTAGGGAAATGAACTGATCGCATCAATAGCAAAATCATATTAAAAATGAAGATATTAGAAAGGAACTTGACATTATCATCATTGAGGAATGTGTCAGCAGAACTAATCTAAGGTAGTTGAAAGTTTAACTACCTTTCCTCAGTCCTGAAGATATTTTTCAGGAGCAAACTTTATATGCTCACACTTGGATAAAGGATTAAACTAAATTTATTATAATCTAAGGTAGTATGGCCACTTAAATAGAATGGGTGAAGACATGTCAGCAAAACACAAGTGTGTGATGCCAAGATGGCAGGAAAGAGACCCAGAGAAAGACCAAGGTCTAGGTGAATTGATTTGGTCAGAAGTGCCTTAGAAGCATGAAATATTAGATATGACAATATTGGAGTGCTCATAAGTAATAGATTTGATTCAGAAGAAAAGTGTTGATAAGAGATCAATAATAATGTAAACTTAATTATATAGTGCTGTCATAGTATAATGAACACTCCTTTCTGATACATATCAGAAAATTGATAATTATTTTCCAAGTAGTAACATAGAGATTGAGAGTAAAAGAAAAGACTTAGGGATAAAGAACAACAAATGGAAATAGATTAGAAAGAATTGTACAATGTTTATAACTAAGGGAAGAAGCCATAACTGGTTACTATAAAAATACAATGTAAGCAAATAGTCACAAAAAATTTAAACGACCATATCTCTGAGGGCACATAAATACATAGAAAAAATAATTGAGACACAGTATATAACATTTAAAGTAATTTTATATAATATGCATTTAAAATAAAAGTCAACGTTATTTAGTCCCACAAGGTAGTTTCTCAATCTTTTGATAACAAAAAAAATAAGGAATGCAGTGTTAGATTGGGAATGAAGCCAGCCTTTACTAGACAGACACTCATTCGTGCTCTAACAATGAAAGGAGCCTTAAAGCAGAGAAAATACCTGTACTGCTGGTCAAAATGGTATTGGAAAGAAATAAGGAAGGGGGGATAAAGTAAAGTGTATTATATAACCGTATATTGAGTGTGTATCTATTAAGTGTATATCCATTTTACTTGTTGAAAGGGAAAGATTGTGAAATATCTAATATGTATAATTTAATGAAGGAAAATAATGTGCATAAATTGAAATAGAAACAAAGAAATAGTATGTGTAAGCTATGGCAAACAAAGAAAAACGTGATGACTAAAAGCCTTGAGGACATGACCTTGACAAGCCCATATTGGATCCTTACAAGCAAGGATTAGCTAATTCTCTGAGAGGAGCTCTCCCATGCGTTTGCAATGAAGCATTTTGATGTGACCCTAAATGTAAGCTCTTGGAAGAAAAAGGGAGTGGATGATCACCAAAAGAGAGAAGAAAAGTGCGGATGGAGAGTAAGGGACATAAATTGGGCAAGTGGGTGAAAGGAAACGACGCAGGGCGTGAGAATGATCTCCGACCAGAAGGGAAATGCTTGGGTCTAAGTGAAACCTGAACCATGATGTTTTCCTCTTGAAGGATGCAGAAAAATCCCAGACAAGCACCTCAGATGTTCCCAACGATGCCGAAATGTCAGTGCACGTGAATCCATGAGACGGGAAGACAAAATCTGCAGTGTGAACAAGAATCCAACCAGGATGCACACGTGGTGATTCAATGAAACAGTGAGCAGCCGGAAACAATAAGGCAATTTGTCCTTTCTAAAGTTAAGTGAGAGCACTGAAGGAAATCACGTTAAGCTGTGTTGCAGAAAAGAAAACTAAAACTAATTTATTTGTAGGAGTAACTTGAAGGACATTGGACTGGTAGTCTGAAGAGCCATGTCAAGTGATTCTTGCTAAATCTAGTATGTAAATATTAACTTAGCTCTTTTCCCAGAGATTCTTGTCTAGATAAAGTGTATCAATTGCCCAAGTGCATGCTCTTCTTTGGGGATGATAAATGTGTCAATTTATGAGATTTTCATGTGATATTATTTAGAAGTGGTTTGATCTAATTAAGATAACTGACGAGTTGATTATTTCATGTTTAATGTATCCTATTAGTATAAAATAAACTTTGTTTTATCATTTGAAATCCTGGTGTTCAATTTGTGTTTGAGACTGACATTTGCCACTCACTAAACTATGAACCATGATAAAGGGGAAAGAAAGATATTACAATAGGAAAGAGAAGGGGCCACGACTGCAACATTTTATGAGAGGGCCCGAAAATATCTAAGGTATAATAACTCAAACTGGCACAGTATAAATATAAATTTGTTAGGGTTTGTTACCCAGGGAAAATCTTACAATCCCTGACCACAAGGAAAGTAGTGATAAGACACACTAAGAACTAAGTAATATTAACGTCCTGAACCATGATATATGATCTAACAGCAGGTAATATCACCATACCAATTGAGTAAAGTTATATTATAAGAGAGAAATTAACCAAAACACTAAGCTAGTAGTAGTAGGCAAAACAATATTCAACCACTTTTTACTACTAAATCTAAGAGTTAAGATCCAAGTAAAACAATTGATAAAAGGCAAGAAATCAGATAATGACAGTTTGGTGAAAAATTTGAAGTGAAAAGAGGCTTATTAAAAATCAAGATATTAAAAAAGAACTTGAGTGCTAACATTTATGAATGTGTGAGCAGAGCTAATTTAAGATGATATAGTCACTTGAATAGAATGGGAGAGAAAATCTTAACAAAAGAGAAGATCAAATTGTAAGATCGGAGAATACTAGAGACCTCACTGATGACATTAATTTGGAAGAAAATTGTTGACAGGAAGTTAATTATATTTAGCAGCATTGCTTTTTTGTAAAACAGGTGCTGGTACTCATACTTTGCTAGCAGGAAAAATTGAAAATTGGATATGAAAAGAAAACTAAATATTTCTAATTCATAGTGTGATGATGTTTTTTTTTTAATTAAGTATACAATACAATTTATTAAGCATAAATTTATGATGCAAGTATATTAAAAATAAGTAAAATGCACAGAACAATTTCTGATAATTTTATCAAGCGATAAATGTTTTATATACCAAATAAATTAACAAAAATTAAGACATTTGCTATATAATGGTTATTTGGGGCATTTACATTTTCACTAACTTTTTTTTTTTTTTTTTGCATAAATAGGCAAATGTGTAAAAAAAAATTATTAAATATTATATCTTTCTAAATATATTTGCACTGTGTGTGTGTGTGTGTCACACATCACTGTTAATAAAGGTGGAAGTATACTGTACAATCAAAACACACTTGTAGTACTATCACTGTTATCGTACATTCTTTGAGTGTATGCATCAGGAATAGGTGTAACAATATGGTTGTTGGCCGAGTAGCTAGTGTATCCGCTTTCTAGTCAAAAGGCTGTGGGTTCGAATCCTGCCGTGGGCATGGATGTTTGTGATTGTCTGTGGAAATACTAGTGGTGGTCGGCAGTAGATGGCGTTCGTGTAGTAGTGGTCAGTTGGATAAAGGATTGAGTGGTGGAGACAGAGCTGTAGAGCAGGTGCCTCCCTCGATGAGTCTTTGGACTCCCTGGAGGTGTCAAATAATAAATAATAATATCACAACAGAATTGTTCCAGGTAAGGATCAGGCAGCATGTACATTTTAGATTATTATTATCCTAAGATCCCATGAAGTCAAAGACTGACTCATCTAGGAAATCCTTTTGTCATACACATAGCTCATCATAATACCGCACTTTAAAAACACTCAAATTCTCTGCGGACACCACATTCTCAGGCAAGGCATTTCAACCATTCACAACTCTGCATGAAAAAAACCTGCTTCTCACTCCCCCCCCCCCCCCCCCCCGCTCACATCTTCCATATACAGCTTTCAGGATGACCTTTGGTTCTCCCCTAATCTCCCACTGTTTTCTGTTAAACTTATCCAACATTGATCCTATAACAACCCCTTACTAACGTAGGTCTCTATCATATCACCCCCTCTTCCTCCTATCTGCTAGACTCTGTAAATTGCATCTTCTCAACCTTTCCTCATATTCAACATTCCAGAAATCAGAAACTACCTTAGTCAGTCGCCTCTGGACCTTTCCAACATCTCTTCATCCTTTTGAAAAACTGGTGATTAAATCTGTGCACAGAAGTCCATGTATGGCCTAATCAAAGCCTTTACAATGGAACAAGAATCTCCTTACTTCTACAAGTCAGTGTCCTCCAAATCATTCCCAGAATTCTTTGTATTGTCTTCACAATTTTGACAATGTGACCCTTAAATTTCAGATCCTTATCCACTATCACCCCATTGAGCATAAATTCTACATCCCATCTTTGTTTCCCAAATTTTAAAACCTTAAATTTTGCAACATTGAACTGAAATCCACATTCCTGTTCACTCAATTTATTCAAGTCATCTTGTGAGGCCACAAGATCTTCTCTACTCTTCATAGTTTGCTCCAACTTGGAATCATCTGCAAGCAATTGAATATCCCCATCCAAATCTTTGCCAATATCATTAACATACAAGGTAAACCTCAATGGCTCTAAAACAGACCCCTGAAACACTCACTAGTGACTTTCCTCTTCTGGGATATTGCTCCCTCAAACACAACTTGCTGATACCTATCAGATAGCCAGTCTCTGATCCAATGCACTAATCTAATATCCAACCCCATCTGCTGTAGTTTGACTATCAACTTATGTGGTAATCTATCAAATGCCTTTGCAAAATCTAAGTATACTACTATGTATCCCTCTCCTCTCTCAAAGGAAACCAAAGATACTACCTCAGATCTCATTTTGTGATCTAGAGATAAAACACTAACTTTTATGGAAAAATTTGTTTGGCAAACATATATCCATACAATTTTGCGACTGCAAATTCCAATTATTATTACTAATTATTTACTGGGGAAACTGCACCTAGGGTGATAATTGCAAGATTGCCACAATTAGAAAATTCATACTTTGATACCTACAAATTTACATATTAAAACATTTGAGAGGTTTTATGTTTGTAAAAGAAAAAATGAAGACTAAGAGGATAACTCAAAAATACTATGATATAAAATGTAATCAGCCTTTAATTTATAGAAAATAAAATGTTACTTCACTGTTACTTCAAATTTAAAGTACCAGTAATTGTTTCAGTACACCCTTATTTAAGATGCATTATGTGTACATGTTTAACATTATACAATACAAAAATGATTGTACATTATACCAAAATATAATAGTCTGTCATAAAAGACCTCCTGAAACAGTTTTTATACTTAGGCTGCAGCTTTACTACATACGTAGGTTTTTGGTAATAAACTGCATTTCTACAGGACTAGCTGGACTATGCACAATGGAAACGGAGCTTTTGTAACCAAGATATGGTGCTGGGGTTTGAAAATGCCGGAATGCCATCTCTTGACTTGCAGGGCTAAGACAAATTGCTCATTAGTACATATCGCTTTCCTCCAACAATTATGTATTATAATTCAATAAACTGAAGACAGATACATTTTCTGATTAATAAATAGCTATAAATTAAGATTAATACAGTAATCTCTAAATTACTTGATCATGTCAGGGAAATTAGTTTCTTGGGCAGATAACTGAGGATTTGGCTTTGAAGGTTGGATAATTAGAGATGACTGTATAATTATATTTAATAGTTGAAGTAATCTGTATTTTACAACTCAATCAAAATAAATATTTAATACATTAAACATTTTTATTACTATAACTATAAAAAATCTTTTATAGTTATGATTTTCAGCAACACTTACCATTTATTTCTGAAGATTTTTCATTATTATTGTACTGTAACCTCATTTGTAACTAGAGACAAAAACAAGTGGATTTCCATGTATAGTCTGGAGAATTTAAAAGCAATCTTGTCCCACAGACATGCCAAAATATAACTATTTTTCATTGATAACAATTAAATTTGGTAAAGTGATATAAACAAAACTTCAAGCACTTACATCTGTTTTTTTGCCTCTTTCTCTTTTTATAAGAATCCAACTTGCAAAAAAGTCGCAAACCATCACACAGTTTTACTACTGGGGATGGGATAAGGTTAGATAATCTGGAAACTCTGTGTTTTAGAGACCAAAAAAATGGAATAGATTTCAAGCCACTTCTGGTCTCTAAAACAGGGGAAGAGGCATATGAAGTGCAATTCATCTAAGGACATTCACAAGACATCCCTGGTGAAATTCAAGCCCATGGTAAATTAGCTCACCTGGTTGGATAACATATCTGCTTTGCAATTAGTAAGAACATAAAAGAAATTGTTAAAACTACACACATTTTGTAGTGTTTATGAGTATTCATTTCTTTTTTGTAAGACCCTTGACATCCAACACCACTGACCAAGCTGGACAAGAGGCAGAAGGCTTTGCCATAAGTAATGACCTAACACAAATCTCAATGCTCAAATTCCTGATAACTTGCTTCACTCTTCAAATCAAATATTCTGGATCTCTTTTTGACCAGTTCTCCATCCAGATACACTCCAGAGGTTACCTCTCTTCTTAGCAATTCTGATCACAATCTTGTAAGAGTCTCCTCTCTCATAGAATGCCCATCCCTCAACCACTCACTTCCCCTGGCACTACAAAGGAGCCAACTGAAATGACCTGCAGAATTTCTACTCCTCCTTTCCTTGGTTTGACTATTGTTTCTGCTCATCTGATCCTAACAACTGCTGTGAACAAGTTACAGAAATTATTCTCACTGGCATGAAGACCTTCATCCCAATTCAAGGCATAATCCTCATCTGCTTTCTAAGCCCTGGTTCAAATGAAAGTGTACGAAAGCAGTCAAAGAAAAAAAAAAAATAGCTTACCACAAGTTGCTCGCTTCAAGAACTCCAGCTTCAGACTTTGCTTAAACCAAAGCATACATATTTGCAAATCAGTCATCAGCAGATCCAAATCTGATTTTATAAAGGCCAACAGCAAAACTTACCTCCTGTCCTGTGAGGGACTAGAACTATACCTTCTAGTCGTCCCTTACTAAGGCCATTGGACAAAACTGCACTTCTACCTCTCTCTCTCATCTTGATGGCACCACTGTTACTTTGCCCAAAGATAAAGCTTATCTCCTGGCATCACTCTTTTTTTTTTTTTTTCCTCAAACTAATACATTGATGACACTGATCACCTCCTACCATACCATAATGTATGATAGGAGGCGATTTCCTCCTCATACAGGAGGCTGCACTGTAATTCCTCCTTTAGTTTTTCAACAAAAAGAAATCAGGAAACTACTAAAAGTCTTCTGGTCCTGATGACATCTCTCTATTGTTCTCAAAGATTGTGCTCCAGAATTAACACCCGTCCTGCATAGTCTCTACAATCTATTATACATATCTGGTACTTATCCCAATACATGGAAGCAATCTCATATCCATCCAAACCAATGGAAAGGTTTTGAGAAACTCGTACTGTTGCCCTTGACATTTCCAAAACCTCTGACTGTGTGTGGCATTGTAGCCAGCTTCCTTTCTCCTTGTTTTCTGCAAGTTATGGTAGATGGCTTGCCATCAATGCCATCTTCACCATTAATACTATAGTGCTCCAAGGCTCTGTCCTTTGACCTACTCTTTCATTCTTGTTTATAAATGACCTACTTGCAATCATCACTAATCTATCCACAGCTCTACTAATGATAGCACTCTCCACTCATCCTATTCATTTTTACAAACTATGCAGTACTTTGACATCCCAGACTACAAGATCATCTACAAGTAGTGTCCTAAACATTGATCTTCATACTATCCTTTAAAACAGGATGAAGATAACCTTGTCATGTTCAATGTTGCCAAAACACAGTCCTGCCTTTTCTTTTGCAAAAGAGATCTAAGTTAACCTATCCTTACCCTAGTAACACACCAGACAAGATAAGCTCTCTCTGTTTGGACTAATATTAACCTCCATCTCTCCTGGTATAAACATATCACATCAACAGCCTCCAAACTAGGCATTCTCTTTTGTTCAAAAGGCTATTTTACACCCAACAAACTCTCAACTTTATAAATCCCAAATCCACCCATGCTTAGAATACTGTTCATGTTTGGGTGGTACAACCTAAAA
This sequence comes from Typopeltis vanoorti, assembly GCF_054136105.1. Classification (NCBI taxonomy): domain Eukaryota; kingdom Metazoa; phylum Arthropoda; class Arachnida; order Uropygi; family Thelyphonidae; genus Typopeltis; species Typopeltis vanoorti. Next base: position 66,151,117 of record NC_143573.1, on the reverse strand, counting down.
CTGCTCTTAAAATCCTTGATGCTATCCAGAGACAAGCAATTAGGCTCACTGATGATCTCTCTCTCTCTTACAGATCTATTTCAACCTCTAGCTCACAAATGCAGTATTTCAACGCTGTCTATCCTACAGGTACTGCCATGGTTACTGCTCCAATGAACTGGCAACTATCATTTCCAGATGAACAGATGTTCAGTTGCACCTGTTAATACAAAAACAGCAGCTGCCAGGCATCCCTTTACTATGCAATTGCAAGCACATTGAACCTGCTTCTCCTCTTTTATTCTATCCACATCCATTCTCTGGAACAGCCTTTTTCATGAAATATTCCCAAACGATTAACTTGCAGCTCTTCAAAAATAAAAAAAAAATAAATTTTTGCCATAGTCCTCATCTGCACCCCACACATAGCACTGATGTGCTATGTATGGGGTGCAGATGAGTCTCTTGACTGCTCATGTATGGGATCAATATACCAGGTGATTATAAAATAATGTCAAGTGTTCAGAGCCCTCTAGCGAGTAATGTATGGAACGAAACACACCAATATTTGGTAGACGTACACAGTGGAATATGGGGATTCGATTTTAACGAAAAAAAAAAGTACCAAAAGTCGCCAACAGGGGAAATTTTGGCACTGTTTACCGAGTAAAATGCATTAATTTGCATTATCACGTTTCTTGTGAGCGATCATGTAATAAAAGGAAAGCCTGTGAGATTTCTTATCGTTCATAGACGAACTGCTATTCGAAGCCTCTTACCTTACATGAGCGTGCTCTTTGTTAGTCACTCTATTATCAGCGGAACAATAATGCCAGTGCTTGTCTTCATGATTTTCGGTGTATAAAAAATTTACCGAAAGGACCGATTAGCGTTACAAACTTACGAAAACTGATTCGGCGATTTGAAACTACTGGAACTAGCAGTGCAGGTAGGCAGGGGATGCAAACCAATCAATCACCAACAAGCTGAACAAGTTGCAACTGCTATTGTGGAACAGGAGATGACGAATGTGCAGGGTACCAGCAGTGCACGAGCAATATCCCGGCAAACGGATATCGCATACACAATGGTGTGGAAAATCCTACATCAGATGTTGAAGTTTTACCCCTATAAAATCAGTCATGTTCAAGAATTGCGCCCTGGTGATGCAACCACACAAATCGACTTATCTTTGAGATTCTTAGCATACATGGAAGTGGATGATGCATGGCCATGGCAGATTTTATGGAGTGACAAAGCGCACTTTTATTTGAATGGCGATATTAACACACTTAACTATCGCATTTGGGCTGCAACTAATCCACACGTGTGTCTGCGATGCCTATCCACTCGCCCAAAGTCACAGTTTGGTGCGGATTTATGGCATCTTTTATCATCGGTCCATACTTTTACGAGGAAAATCGCCAAAATGAACCAGTGACTGTTCCGTCAATGCTAACAGGTATGCCAATATGCTACAGAACTTTGTGGTTCCACATAACTGCAGCAAAGAAGATGTCTCGATTCGACCATCTCCATGCAGGATGGCGCACCACCCCACATCGGACTTCAGGTACAGAGTGTTTTGTGATAACATTTCTCTGACAGAACACCCATTAGTTGTACGTTGCCCGCGCCATGGCCACCGAGATCACCTGATCTCAGTCCTTGTTACTTTTGGCTGTGGGGATTTCTTAAAAGCATTGTGTATCAAGGACATGTGCTCGATATTCCAACTTTGAAAGACCGAATAACGTTACACGTGAGATAAATCAATTCCGACATGTTGCGAGCCACTGTGGAAAATGTCGTGCACTGTATGCAGTTCCTGGAACATCAGAATGGTGGTCATATTGAACCTCATTTATAATTAACAATAAACGTCATGAAATTGATGTGTGCTGTCTCTCATTTGCTATTTAGTCATTCATTAGTCACACCTACTAAAATTAATTTGGCAGTGCCAAAATTTCCCCTGTTGGCAACTTTTGGTACTTTTTTTTTTTCGTTAAATCGAATCCCCATGTTATACTGTGTGCGGCTACCAAATATTGGTGTGTTTCATCCAATATATTACTCGTTAGAGGGCTCTGAACACTTGATGTTATTTTATAATCACCCAGTGTATATACAGGGTGTCTCAAAATTCACGCAAGAAGTAATTTTGATAGAAAACACGAGTTTTTAATTAAAAATTGTAATTTCTTATTGATTCATAAAGTATACGGCATAGGGTTATGCATGGAATAGCATATCGGGTAAGTGGCCGCCACGGCTTTGCTGGCATATATGCACTCTTTTGTCGAAATTTTCCATGACCGTTTTGCATAAATGTGGCTGAATTTCTTTGATACAGGGCTCAATTTCCTCCAAGGCGTGGGTGGTCATGGGCTTGTTGGCATAAACCTTAGACTTCAAAAAACCCCAAAGAAAAAAGTCCAACGGCATTAAGTCACATGACTGGACGGCCAATTCTGATCACCAAAACGGGAAATTACACGACCAGGAAATGACTCATGCAGTAATCGAATTGTTTCTCGGGCTTTATGGCATGTGGCACCGTCTTGTTGAAACCACATGTCGTCCACATCCATATCTTGCAATTTAGGCACAAAAAACTGGATTATCATGTCGCGATAGCGAGTACCATTAACTGTTATTGCCTTACCAGCCGCATTTTCGAAGAAGAATGGACCAATGATGCCTCCAGCCCAAAATTCGCACCAAACAGTGACACGTTGTGGATGCATTTGTTTCTCAACAATCACTCGTGGATTTTCTGAACCCCAAATGCGACAATTTTGTCAATTAACGTAGCCATCATGATGAAAATGAGCCTCACCGCTGAAGATGATTTTGTTCGAAAAATAAGCATTTTCTTCATTATTTTTAAAATATTGCTCAATAATGAAAATGTGTTGTTTTTTCGTGTAGCGCTCCATTTTTAATAACCCTGAACTGTCAGTTGTCACACTGTCTTTTTTTTCTCGTTGGCAACACTTTACCGCACAAATGGCGCTAAATTTAAATCTTGCGTGAATTTTGGGACACCCTGTATAAAAATGAACAAAAAAAATCTCTTTGAAGAAATCAGCAATATTCTCTACAGGATTATAACAGCATTCCATTTTCCCTGTTGATGTTGTTCCATTACTATGATATCTTGGTGGAATCATTCTTCCTGCTTGACACTCATTGCACTCAAGTTTTCAGGAATGATGGCAGATGAGAAGGAAATTAGTCTTTGTGACATTCTGGTCCCTATCTTGTGGTACTTTGTTATAAGTTGATCAAATAGTTATTTAAATTTTTCAGGTTCAGTAAAAATCTCAAACAGCTCTGTTAATTTATTATAGTCTGCCCACAGTTGCAAGAACCCTAGCTGGCACAGTGCCAAGAGAATCAATTCACATTGAAGAAGAGAAAGGAATAAGGCGATATATGAATTCGTCATCGACATGCGAAATCACATGCTTTATACGTAAAATTTTCCAACACTGGTATACAAGCCAAATAGTTATCACTATAAAAACCAGAATTTTCATAAAAGAAAAGCTAATTTTTCGACTTGTAATAATAAACACTAATCCCACAAAACACAATGATTATCCTATTATTGGAATGGATTCACCTTCTTCTGCCAGGAGCAGCAGGAGTGTTGAGGGGTCTTACATTTGTGGTCGGAATGTAACTATATCTTTCAGACTCTCTTCATTCTCAGTGATAGGCATGAAGTTGTCCACAAATAATCTAATAAATAAAGCACCAATCTTGTTTCTCCTGCATGATTTAAGATATCAAACAACAATAGGTGATAATATCACATCCTTGTTCAATCCTCTTTTTTTATATTTATTGATGTAAAAGTATGTTATTTCACTGTTGATTTCAGTTATACAGGTAACCATCATATAACACGGTACTTATACAACACAGTTTCGATATAACACGGTCTACAAAATTGTAGTAACCCTTGTTTAACATGGTCCTTATACAACACAGTTTCGATATAACACTGTCTACAAATTGTAGTAACTCTGTCTTTTCATTGCGAGACTTAAAAATCAAATTTTATCTTTGTTAAATTTGTGTCTGCCCATATCACGCATGTATTATAAGTAGCAAATTTATATTAGGGGAAATACCCTTTAGCATGCATGTACCTCAATTGTTTATCGTATAAAGTGTTTATTGTTGAAAATTCTACCAGGAAAGCGCATTAAAAATCATAAGTGTGTTAATCTCAAACTGAGCACTTTATTTTCTGGTGAGTTACATACAATATTGTTGTGTCCCAATTTATGATTATTATTATTCTATTTAGTGAAATTCTGTTTATCTATATTCAACTTTTATCTATGTATGAGATATTACCCCAAAATACAAATATTTTAGCTATTTCTCCCCTTAGTGTCCCTAATATTTATATTATACTGTGCCTTTCAGGACATTTAGTTCAAGATATATAATTCGAAAACAAGGAGCAAAATACAAAAATATGTCTGAGCGTGAAACTATTAAGCAGTCGTCACCCTCTATCTCGTAACTTAACACATTAATTTCCCGTGTGATTAGGTTCGTACGTTTTCAAGTGGTGCATTGGGCAACAATTTCAGACAACTGTTTTATCAATGAACAAAGGTTTATTAAACGCATTAGCATGGTACAATTCAGTTAATATATATAACTCAATTATATACTAAGAAAATATTTACAAAATAACATTAGCTAACCACAAGTATTTTGGCTAAGATCCTATATGGGTATTACGATCATGCCACCATAACAAATTCAACACATACAATCATATGTATAATCCCAGATCTAATCAACACTTTAGTTAACCCTATATTAGTCCGAATACGCTATATGCTGTAGCACATGGACATATGTGATCAACTCACCCTATTTAAATATCTAAAACTATGTAGATTAAACTATTCTTTCACTGAGCTAATACATAACTTTGATATTTAAAACTTTCCTATAAGTTACAATACACATGCATAAATCTCAGGGCACTTGAATAGTTATATAATTAATATTAACAAGCATACTCTCATTACAATCAGTCATGTACTAAAGTCCTAGTATAATTTTCTTTAGTCTCTTCAACAGTTCAGTAATAGAATGATGATTACAATTACAGCCGATTTCAGTTAACAACAGATTTTTACAGTACCTTTTTTGACTTGGGTTTTCAATATTGGCCTCTACCTTTTTTCTGAGGGGTGCTTAAGGGTCAAAGCTGTATAACTGAGAGGAGACCTCCACATAGCCTTTAAAGGAATGCGGAGAACCGACCAGGGCTTCTGACCTAATGTCCAATCCTCACCTTCTCGTGGTGCACCCTGTTGGGTATCTACTTTGATACTGAATGAACGAGGATGGGCTGGCAATTTGGGATTTAGCTGACCAAATTGTATTCTTATTGGTTAAACCAAAATAAAAAATGATGGTACAACATGACAAAATTTCATGCCGGCTGGGGCGTCGCCCGGTTAAACAAAGCCCCCGTTGTTTTCGCCAGGGAACCAGGGCGAACAGCGAAAAGTCAGCTACTGGAACAAATCTGAAAACAAACCCCAACTCAACATCACCAGAGTTAAAGATCGGTACTATCAACGTAAGAAGCCTGAATGGCAAAGAAATGGAACTAGCTGAGGAATTAGATAAGTACCAAATCGACATAATAGGGGTGACTGAAACAAAAAAGACCAAAACTGGTGAGATCTTTCTGAGCAATAAATACAAAATGTTATATTTAGGCAATGACAATCAAGGAAAAGAAGGAGTAGCCATAGTATTCAACACAAAATACGAGGCTAATCTTCTTGAATGGCAGTCAGTCTCAAGTAGATAATGTGGGCAAATATGAGAATGGGGAACTGGACAATGAGACTTATTTGTGCCTATGGTCCCACAGAAGGTTCTACTAAGGTAGAATTGGAGGAATTTTTTGAGGCTTTAGAAAAAGCAACTGACACAATGAAAAAGGAAAAGTTGGTCCTTGTTGGGGATCTAAATAGTAGAGTAGGAAATGATTGTGAGACATACAAAAATATTTTGGGAAAATTTGGAGAAAAGAGCAAAGCTAATAATAATGGCAAATATCTGTTGGATTTCTGCTCAGGACATGGACTGGTTATTACTAACACCATGTTCCAACATAAAAATGTGCACAAATTCACATGGAGAGAAGAGGCTAGGAATAAGAAAAGTCTCATTGACTATGTTATTGTTGATAGTGATGTTTTCTCCCTCGTGCAGGGCACCAGAGTGTACAGAGGATTTGAAATTGGAAGTGATCACTATTTAGTCTTGAGCAGGATAAAATTGAATTTCATATTGAAAAGAATAACATGTAAGAAAGTTTTAAAGCGAATAAAAGTTGAGCAGCTCTCAGATGTGAACTGTAGACTAAAATACAGAAATATTATTGAAAAGAAAATGAAAGAGTTGGAGAACAGGAATCAAACCTTGGAGATTCAGTGGCAAACTCTGAAGGAAACATTGATTGATTCTGCCAGAGAGGCATGTGGTGAGGTTGTGTGCAAGGATAAAAAAATCAGAACTCCCTGGTGGACACAGGAAGTTAAAGAGGCAGTGAAGGAAAAGAAGAAAGCATATCAAAAGTTCCTGGCAAATAAGTCAGCTTTTACTCTTACAGAATACAGAGACAAATGTAAGAAAGCTAAACAGTGTGTAAAACTAGCTAAACAAAAGTCATGGGAGGACTTTGGCAAGAATATAGAAAATAAATATCAAGAAGGTGGCAAAATATTCTGGAGGTTGTTGAAGAAGCTTAGGAATGGAGGAAAGAGTGCTGTAAAAGGAATTAGAGATGATAAAGGTGAAATGAAAACAGGAGAAAAAGATATCCTTGAAGTATGGAGTAATTACTTTGAAAAACTGCTAAATGAAACAAGCAGTGATGACAGCACAGTGATAAAAAACACTGACCAGGCATGCAGTCAGGAATACATATCCATACTTGAAGTAGAAAAAGCCATCAAAGGCTTGAAACGTGGAAAGGCAGCAGAAGTAGATGATATTCGACCAGAAATGCTGAAGTATGGTGGTATAAGAGTCTTACAGTGGCTGCACTGCATAGTTCAGAAAGCCTGGACAGAGGGACGAATTCCCGATGATTGGAGTAGAGCTCTCATAGTACCCATATATAAAAATGAAATAAAACTGAATGTGAGAATTACAGAGGTATTTCACTACTGAGTGTTCTTGGCAAGATCTATGCAAGTATACTTGAGAAACGGTTGAGAAGAATTGTGGAAGAAAAGCTTGGTGAAGAACAAGCTGGATTCAGGCCAAATAGAGGCTGTCAGGATCAGATCTTCACTTTACGACAAATAGTCGAGAAAGCATGGGAATATAACAAAGATCTGTATTTAAGTTTTGTCAGTTTGGAAAAGGCATATGACAAGGTGCCAAGAGAGAAGCTATTCAATACGCTGCAGTTATATGGTGTCAATGGGGCATCATATCAAGCAATACTTAGTCTTTATTTGAGTTGTGAGTCAGCAGTTAGAATTGAAGGAAGTACAGGAAGATGGTTTAATGTTAAATCTGGTGTGAGACAAGGATGTACATTATCCCCTCTGTTATTTATTATATATATGGATCACATTATGAAGGAATGTGGCATTAAACCTGATATCAAAATTGGAGATGTTAATGTCAGCTCTTTGCTTTATGCAGATGATGTTATACTTCTAAATAAATCCGCTACAAGTCTGCAAGATTCTCTGACTAAATTGAATAGCTGTTGTAATAGATATGGTATGAAGGTTAGCAATAAAAAGACAAAGACAATGAAAATAGGCAGAATCATTGAAAATGTCAACTGTGTTGTGAATGGAGAACCCGTGGAACAAGTAAAACATTTCAGCTACTTAGGCACAATTTTTACTGAAGATGGTAAACTAAATACAATAATAGACAACAGAATCAGCAGAGCTGGTATCGTGGGAAGTCATTTGAATAAATTCATATGGAATAAGAAAGAAATTAGTCGGAACACTAAATTAGCTGTATACAAGACTGTGTTCAAACCAATTTTAACTTATGGATCTGAGAGCTGGGTCAGAAGTAAAACACTTGACCAAAGACTAGAGACCGCAGATATGAGAGTCCTGAGAAAGATTAGAGGCGTGAACAGATGGCATCAATGGCAATATCATATTAAAAATGAGGATATTAGGAAAGAACTTGACATTGTCAGCATCCAGGAATGCGTTAGCAGAGCTAATCTCAGATGGTATGGTCACTTAAATAGAATGGGAGAGGAAAGATTAGCAAAACAAGTGTTCTCTGCCAGGTTGGCAGGAAAACGACCCAGAGGAAGACCAAGATATAAGTGGATTGATACGTTACAAAGTGCCTTAGACGATAGAAATATAAGATCTGATAATGTTGGAGTCTTGACAAGTAACAGACTGATTTGGAGGAAAATTGTAGATAGGAAGTTAATAATGATGTAATTTTTTCATGTAGTACTGTCATATCCTGTACACCCCTTGAGGGTACATGGCAGGAATTTGATGATGATGACCTTTTTTCTGATTGTACTATCCTCGTATGAACTCTTCTATAATCTGTCACTCCTAATTTCTTTTGGCATTAAACTGGGCTTTTGCAATCTTAACTTTTCGTACTTGAATTAAGGACACACTTAGAATCATCTATACAATGGCTGTGAAACTCACCATGCGGACACCGACTTCTTTACAGATTTCCTTTTCTCGTAGTTGTCACTGGATGATGAAACACATATACAATATCTTCTTTCCTTTAGCTAAATGGTATTCCTCGTTTCTTACCATAGGAAATACGGAATCGAAATCCCGCTCACTTTTGTTCCCTTGTTGTGTCGGAAGGAGAATTGACTCCAACCCCGCCACTCAGGAAAACTGCGTGAAACCTATAAAAAGCCTCGTGGGGGGGGGGGTTCTAACCCTTTTATACCTTGATCCCTACCGGCACCTTCTTTAATTTCTTTTCTCCGCCCCTTACTGGATTCGACTTCACCGACCAATTAGGGTGGCGTTTTCCTGCCAAAGATCCGGTGGTCGGCAAGCACGCGACTCGCACGTGACGACGTCTCAATTCGGGAATTCACCCTGAGCGATAGTCTATTGTTTATTTTTTTCTAGCCTGTAAATGAATTCCCCTTCCAAATTTTCTAAGAATTTACTTAATATTTTAATCTTTCATTTCAAGTGTTAAAACTAGCCTCTCACATACAATTTTTTATGACTAATCCTTTCTGTCTTACTTAGCTAATTTTTTTCATATCACAACTGTAATATATTCCTTCTTTTATTATTTAGTTCAACAAACACTTTTTCTGTTATATATTTTACTTGGATGCAAGAATATTTTTCTTTAAGTAATTTATGTATTAGCTCTTATACAGGGGTTTTATTTTATTTTCTCTTTATGTTACACCATGATAACTGAAAATTCCACATGGTGAAGGTATCAGGGTGTAACAATATGTAATTTTTTTTTTTTTTTTTTATGTAAAAATTTATTTTTATAGTAATGGCCACTTTTGCAATATGGTTAAAATGAAATTAGAGTAATTGATGGGGAAACAGATTTAAATGAGAGGAACTGGTACAGTTAATAAATGACGTCAAACCAAATGGCAGGGAAAGTTCTGCCAAAGATTCTGATTGTGATGAATCCGTTAAAGAAATTAGCAGAAGGATTGAACTTGGCAAGAAAGTTATTTTACGGATAATGATCTCTCAATGGAGGCTCAGGAAAATTTACGAGACAATTGGATATTTGTTTAGCTCCATATTATGAACTTAATAAAAAATTGCAGCATAGTGGTAAGCAAGGTCTTATTACTGACTTCTTGATAACTAAAGCAGCTGAAGTATACAAAGAGAATTATACAAATAATGTCCCAAGAGATTTCAAGTGATGAGGGGTCTTGTAAACGCCCAGCCACTTGTAAATAAAGAACATCTACAAAATGTTAGTTTTGAAGACAGTGATGATGATGATTAAAATATGCACTTTATTTTATTTTGCCTAAAACATTTATGCATTATGTGCAATGAAGTTTGCATATAATTCGTAATTTTTATAAGTTAATACTATATTCCATTGTATAAACTATGTATTTGCTCATAGTTTATGTTTTCTTAACTTACATGAATTACCTGAGTAAAATAAAAAGATTTTTTTGTTAGATATGTCATTGTTGTTTATATAATTAAAAAAAAAAAGATTTCGGAACGTAACCATACTTTTTCTATGTGATCTGAGTCTCGCATAATGCAATTTATATAACATGGCATTTCTATGAAACCTAACATCCACGTTATATGAGGATTACCTGTAAATATTTAGAACCCAAAGTTTATTTTTCACTTGGTTAAAGTATAATAAAATTAGTTTAATCCTTTATCCAAATGTGAGCCAACAAAGTTTGTGCCTGAAAGTATCTTCAGGACTGGGGTAAGGTGGTACAACACCAGGACAACTCATTGCAAAGGTGGAGCAAGCTACCAACAATCCTATCTCAGTATCTCCTATAATGCAAAACACATCTCCTTGCAGATATGTCTAATGTTATGCCTTAAGGGAAGGGCCACTACCTAGACTAGTTTAGACCTTTATTGAGGTCTCCTCAGTGGGAGCCAGGCCAAAGTGGAGATACCAGGCAGAAGCATTAGCAGGTCATCTCTACCTATAGGAGTTGCCAAATGGTGTGCCACCCTTTTTTAATAAATTACTCTGGATTTAGAGAAAGATGTTGAAAGTTTATTTTTCACTTGGTTAAAGTATAATAAAATTAGTTTAATCCTTTATTCAAGTGTGAGCAAACAAAGTTTGTGCCTGAAAGTATCTTCAGGACTGGGGTAAGGTGGTACAACACCAGGGCAACTCGTTGCAAAGGTGGAGCAAGATACCAACACTCCTATATCTCAGTGTCTCCTATAATGCAAAACACATCTCCTTGCGGATATGTCTAATGTTATGCATTAAGGGAAGGGCCACTACCCAGACTAGTTTCGACCTTTATGCTTCTGCCTGGTATCTCCACTTGGGCCTGGCTCCCACTGAAGAGACCTCAATAAAGGTCGAAACTAGTCTGGGTATGACCCTTCCCTTAATGCATAACATTAGACATATCCGCAAGGAGATGTGTTTTGCATTATAGGAGATACTGAGATAGGAGTGTTGGTAGCTTGTTCCACCTTTGCAACGAGTTGCCCTGGTGTTGTACCACCTTACCCGAGTCCTGAAGATACTTTCAGGCGCAAACTTTGTTTGCTCACACTTGGATAAAGGATTAAACTAATTTTATTATATTTAGAACCCAGTTCAATGTTTTCAAAGATCCCTATCAGTTTTTTTTTAATTTTTTTTATTTTATTTGAAATCTCAAAAGCAGGCATATTATACTAATCTTTGTATCTCATTCTTAGGTTATTGCATTGCTTGTTGTCCTTTTACCACTTATCTTTTTTTTATATTTATATTTTTCTTCAGCTATTATCTTATTGGATTTTGACATTGTTTCATTATTATTATAAGCTAAATTTTAAGGTATTGATCATTAAACTAACTGCTCTATAATTTGAACATTTCATTCATCTTAATTTTTTGGGTATTGCGATGATTGAGTTTTCCATATTTTAGGCAAAGATATTGGTAATCACAAAATTAAAAATTTTTGTGAATGAATGTGATACCTTTTTACTTCCTAAAATTTTTTTAGTAGTTCCACAGGCACAATACTAAAGAAAATTCATTATAGCAAGTTCTCCACTCTGTAGCAATCTATTCCTGTGGTAAGTGTTAAATATAACTAACCTTTATCTCATCAATGGTACTAAAGTACTATAGGCTTAGTCTTTCATGAGAGGGAGTCACATAAAATACAAATAAAAGATATCAGAGCCTATGATTTACTATGAAAAAGAAGTTTTTTTGCAGATATATATGTGTTCATAGAAATTTTGAGTAATTGCATACTCATGAAAAATATTCCTCCCTTTTATTTTTTAAAAATATGTCAGTAATTTTATACTTTAAAACTTAAGTTTCAATGTTGAAATTGTACTTACCTCCCAATTAAATTTCTAATGTTTTCACTAGAACTATTCTTTATATCTTTCATTATTCCTTCACCTTTAAGTATTCTGTTAAGAAAAATACATACAAATTTACATGTATGTATAAAGTCAATTTCACTATACCAAACACCTTTTTATAGCGAAGTTCCTCACAAATGAGTGAATTCACACATCAAATATTTTACTCTGTTAATCCAAAGATTGTCGAAATAAGTGAGACATGGTTGGAAATGGACGACATCCTGACAGGAATACAGATGGAAGGGTATGATGTGTTTTGTGAGGATAGAAGGGGTAAAAAGGGAGGGGGAGTGCTGTTGAAGATAGAGAAAGAGTTATGTCCATACAAAGTAGAGATGCAAGAGGGAAATAGTGCCAGTGGTTTTGAGGCAGTATGGTGTAGATAGAGGTGAATGGAATGAAATACTTGGTTGGATGTTGTTATAGACCAGGTAATGTGGATGGTGGTGATAGTGAATTGTATAGTCAAATTAGCCAAACAAATAAGAAAAGTGTGATCATTATGGGTGATTTTAATTATGGCAATAGTAACTGGAAGTAAAGAAACTGAGTTTCTTGAATTTTTGAGGGATGACTACCTCAGACAGTATGTAACAGAGGGCACGTGAGGATTTGAGGGTCTTGGATTTAGTTATCTCATCAGAGGATGTAATTATAAATGAGGTGTTAAATCATCCACCCAGGTGATTACCTGGGTGGTTGCCAGCAGTGTGAGGACCTCTGTGAGAAAAGGGTATATGTGGAACTACAAGGGAGGTGATTATGAAGAGCTCAGGAGACAGCTTGTGGGTGTAGCATGGAATGAGGAGTTAGCTGGAAAAGAGATCAACGCAGCTTGGGGGATTTTCAAAAACTATCTAGTAGATGCAATGTCTAAATGTATTCCAAGGGTGAGAAAGTTAAATAAGGTAAGTGTGAGATGGATGAATAAAGAGATTAAGCATGTGATACAGAGAAAGAGGACATTGTGGAGGCAGCATAAGAGAAGTGGAAATAACCTATTCTATGAGGTCTACAAAGACCAGGCAAGGAGGATGACTTGGTTGATGAGGGTAGCTAAAGAGAGGTATGAACAGTAGTTAGCTAATGAAGCCAAAAAGAATCCTAAGGAGTTCTTTCGATATGTAGCCAGCAAAAGAAAGAATGATTATGGAAGGATGATATTGATAGGAGAAAATGGTATAAAGACAGCTGTTGCAGAATGTGTGGTGGAGATACTTAATGAGCAATTCATAAAGGTCTTTCAATCTTGTGAATGTGACTTCATGGAGAGATTGAGAGCAGTAGATGATGGGAAGGAGAGACTGACTGTAAGTGAGCAAGAGGTGTATGGGGAGTTGAATAAACTAGATGTTAATAAGACTGTGGGACTTGATAATATATCACCACATATTCTGAAGGAATGTGCCAGGGAGTTGACACCTGTCTTGACATATTTTTTTAATATGAGTCTTGCACTCGGTCAAGTTCCTAAGGAGTGGAAGGAGGGCAAGATTGTGCACTTCATAAAGGAGGTGAGCGAACTCAAGCATCAAGCTATAGGCCTATCTGTGTGTCACGTGTTGTGATTAAGTTGTTGGAGAAGCTTGTGAGAACTAGGATCCAGAGTTGGGTTGACAACAATGGTATAATCTTTGATGGACAGCATGGATTTGCTAAAGGGAGGTCGTGTTTTAGTAATCTACTTACTTATTACAATAAAGTGACTGCTTCCTTGGACAGAGGAGAAGGATACACAGTGATATACTTGGATTTTGCAAAAGCTTTTGATAGAGTACCTCATGATAAGTTGACAGTCAAACTAGAGCAGATGGGGTTGGATATTAGATTAGTGCATTGGATTGGAGACTGGCTATCTGATAGGTATCAACAAGTTGTGTATGGGGGTGCAATATCCAGGAAAAGGAAAGTCATTAGTGGAGTGCCTCAGGGATCTGTTTTAGGGCCATTACTATTTAACTTGTATATTAATGATATTGGCGAAGATTTGGATGGAGATATTCAGTTGTTTGCAGATGATGCAAAGTTGGGATGAACCATGAAGAGTAGAAAAGATGTTGTGGCCTTACAATAAGACTTGAATAAATTGAGTGATTGGGCACGAGAATGGGAGTTCAATGTTGCAAAATGTAAGGTTTAAAATTTGGAAAACCAAGATGGGATGCAGAATTTATGCTTGGTGAGAATATATTGTTGGAAGTAGAGGAAATAAGAGATCTGGGAGTGATAGTGGATAAGGATCTAAAATTTAGGGGACACATCGCCAAAATTGTGAAGACAACACAAAGACTTCTGGGAATGATGAGGAGGACACTGACGTGTAGAAGTAGGGAGATTCTTGTTCCATTGTATAAGGCTTTGATTAGGCCACACATGGACTATTGTGCCCAAGTATGAGGAAAGATTGAGAAGATGCAACTTGAAGAGGCTGGTGGACAGGAATAAGAAGGGAGATATGATAGAGACCTACAAGTTATTAAGGGGTTGTTATAGGATCAATGCTGGAGAGGTTCTACAGAAAATAGTGGGAATTCAGGGGAGAACCAGAGGTCATCCCTGGAAACTGTATAAAGAGGGTGTGAGTAGGGGAGTGAGTGGCAGGTTTTTTTCATGCTGAGTTGTGAATGATTGGAATGCCTTGACTGAGAGTGTGATGTCTGCAAGGTGTTCAAGGCACGGTATGATAAGCTGTGTGTGTGTGGTTGCGATAAAAGGACCTCCCAGATGAGTCTTCGACTTCATGAGGTCTTGGGGTAATAATAATAAATTATTCCTGTGACTTTACTATAGTGGAAATAACTGTATACAACAGACTAACAGAGATGAAAGGAACATATATAATTTTTTTTAAAAAATATTAACAAAGAATATTAATGATCTTCTAGAAAGTAGAGCATTCAAAATTGGGAATGTTGAAACAATTCACATACATTATACTTATCTGAAGTGCTTAGTTTAATTTCTATGAAAAAAAAATGTGAAAAATATAGTAGTGCTCAAAATTATTTTGACAAAGATTTTTGTAGTAGGTTCATAACTTTATTTAATGTAATATCTTCAGAATTTTATACACTTCAATGAAACACAGAAATATTTTCTCTTTTATTCTAAATAATAAACATTCTTCAATATTTTGTTTTTATATTAATGCATTACTGTCTTTGTCTTTCACAAACATGAATACTCACTTGGGAAGTGGCTAAGTTTATGAATGTTCCATTCAGAAAAGGTTACATGCTGAACTACAAAGCAGGAAATTATGACTGCCTGAGGGATATGCTCAGTTCTGTGCCATGGTATCAGTTATTGGATGGGAAGGATATTCACAGTGCATGGGAAGTGTTTAAAAATGCTTAATGATACGATATTAGAATGTGTCCCCTAGAGTTCGAAGCATAAATAGAGTGGGAGTGAAATGGATGTGTAATCTAATTAAGCAAGAGATATGTAAGAAATAGATATGGAAGGAATATTGTGTACACAAGGATGATGTCAGTTATGGATATTTATAAGGAGCAGGCCAGAAGAGTTACAAGTATTGTGCAGAAAGCTAAGTCCGAGTATGAAAAGAAACTGGCTCTGCAAGTTAAAGAAAGAATGCATCTGAAAGAATAACTCTAGTATGAAAAGAAACTGGCTCTGCAAGTTAAAGAAAGAATGCATCTGAAAGAATAACTCTACTGAATGTAGATGGTATGTGGGTGACTGATGTAGAAGTGATAGTAATTGCTCGACTAACAAGCAGTCATTTTGCTAAAAGCTATCAACCTGGTATATGCAAGACTGAACTCACTGCTACCTCTTCACCATATGAAGAAACTTATGTGGATGAGGAGGAAGTACTGGAGCTGTTGCACAAACTGAATAAGAATCTTGCAATAGGAACTAATGGGAATATCAGCATGGATGCTAAAAGAGTGTTCAGCCGAACTGGCTATGCCCTTGACCAGGCTGTATACTTCCAGTCTCAAAACAGTGAAGATTCCACAGGAGTGGAAAGAATGTACGATAATCTAATTGCACAAGGGCGGTGCAAAGACTGATATATCCAACTATTGACCAATCAGTATCTCAGGAGTGGTAGTGAAGATTTTGGAAAGGTTGGTTAGGGCTCGCATTCAGAAATGGGTTGACAGTGAATCTACTTTGCAATGAAAAACATGGGTTTACTAAGGGAAGGTCATGTTTTAGCAACTTACTCACATTCTATAATAATGTTACCGCTGAGTTAGACAAGGAGAATGGATACACATGATGCTTTTCGATCTTGCTAAGGCTTTTGACAGAATACATCATGGAATACTGTTGCATAAATTCCAGAATATAGGATTGGATTATAAACTATTAGCATGGATAAGAGGATGGCTGACTGAGAGATATCAAAAAGTGGTATATGGGGGGGGGGTGAATCTGCAAGATTCAAGGTAACCAGTGGTGTGCCTCAAGGATCAGTCCTTTGTCCATTGTTATTCCGTCTGCACATTAATGACATTAGGAAAGATTCGACGTGATCTACAGCTATTTGCTGATGATGCAAAAATAGGTAGGGTAATCAGGAGTGCTGCTGATATGTGGTATTTGCAGAATGATTTGAATAGGCTGGAATTGTGGGCATGTGAAAATGTCTGTCATTTCAATGTTAATAAATGTAAAGTCATGCACTTTGGTGTGATTAGATATCCAGTGTCATACTATATTGGTAGGATTATGCTTGAAGGAACTGATGAGGCTAGGGATCTTTGAGTTTTAGTAGACAGGGAGTTGAAGTTCAATAGTCTTATAGCAAAAATTGTAAATAGAACCCAGAGAATAATGACAGTGCTAAAACGAACCTTGACATGATAGAGAAGTCATTTTGCCTCTTTACAAGGCCTTGATAAGACCTCAGTTGGACTATTGCAAGCTGATCTCCTGGTTTCTGTGATAATTCTGATACAGTGGAAAGTGTGCAAAGGAGAGTGTCAAAAATGATATCAGGATTGTAGAATACTGATTATGAAGACAGATTGAGAGACTCACAAACTTCTGAAAGGGCTATATGGAAATTTTTTATGGAAGGTGGAAAAAGGATGTGAAGGTATCTATGGAAGTTGAGAATGAATGCTATCAAGAAGGGAGGGGGGTTAGGGCTAGATTTTTCTCACAGAATAGTGTGTGACTGGAATGGATTGCCATTGGATGTTGTGTGGGCAAGTAGCATGAATGAATGCAAGAACAGGTATGACAGCTGGTGTGAATAGTATGGCCTCCCTCGATGAGTTCCTGACTCTGTGAGGGGTCTCTTTTAATAATAACAATAGTAATAATATTTCTTTTTACATAAAGTAGCATTTTCATATCTAATATTTCATGATAAACAAAACAATCCATGGTGGCTTTGATACAGTGTAACGTGCCTACTCCTTCATGTGAAAATCATCCCCATGCCATGACATTTTCTCTTCTGTGCTTTACCATAGGTACCTAATATTTTGGATTGTTCTCTTGATTGTTGGGATGCTTAATTAACATATTTAATTTGATTTCATTGGATGAAATCAAATTAAATTTGCTTTCATCACTAAATAAGATTATAGACTATATAGTAGCTGTCTGAGTCTTAGCAAAGTTTAATCAGACCTTTGTTCTGTGCAGAAATAAGTGACTTATTACTAGGTTGAAAAACCAATAAACCTTGTTCTTTCAGACGTTTTACTGTCAAAACATATATAGTCCATAATTTTAACATAATTCTTTAATAGCCATAGTAGGCGTTTGAGGACTTGCTTGGATAGCCTTTTAATGTTTTTCTTCTCTAGCCCTTTTTTGTGGATGCCGTTGTCTAATTGTCGTCTCGTCATCTCCTCTGGGATTATAAAGTTGTTCCCAAACATTTACAAGTTGTTACAAGATGCCAAAATCTCACACAACATTTGATTATGTGTGTGTGTGTGAATGTGGCTTTGCAAAGCATGAATTACAGCTGCTTTAAAGTCTGCAGAGTAGACTTTAGTTATTGCCATGGCTTATTAATAATTAACATTCTTAAACTTATAGTAATTATTATATGTATTAAAAAAATTTTCATAGATAACGTGTTAATAACTTGTTAAAATATTTATGAACCCAACAAATAATCTCAGAAAAAATGTCAACATAAGTTTTGGTAATAAACTTATGTTGACATTTCTATGTATGTTTCCAATCAAACTACTACAAATATGACCGAGTTCATTGTTTACAACTAGTCTGAAATATTCAGGGTAAAATATTAGTTTGTTAAAATGCTTTTGAGCACTACTGTATATACACTAATTCATATTTTATTCTAAATCAAGATTGTTTTCAATAATTAATTGCATTATACATATATTATCACCTCCTATATATATATATATATATATATATATATATATATGTGTGTGTGTGTGTGTGTGTGTGTGTGTTACCGGCAAAGTGTGAAAACCGGCATTCTATAGAATGCCGAAAGTGGGACGTCAAAGTATGAAACTCTTAGATTTTCACACATTTCCTAGGCATTCTATAGAATGCCAAAAGGCAAAATCGGCAAAGTATAAAATACTCTGGCAGTGACTTTTAATGTCATAAGGCAAGTGACGTGACTTTCGACGCTTGCCTCAGAGAGCCAGAGCACTTCCTAACCTAACCTAAACCTAACCTAACCAGAAATGGTTAGGTTAGGTTCATGCCGCCTGTGGACATGAGAGTAAAGACGATGGAAATGAGAAAATAGAAGGTTATGATGTTAATATTTTGTGTACTCTTTGCTATTGAGAATGCTGTCGAAGGTAAAATTCCATCTAAATTGAATCTGGAAATACAGGCCGAAAAAATGAAAATAGATTCCAACAATAAATTTCCTCCTGCACCTTGGGGGGGGCCACTGTATGAGTTCCTATCCCAGACGTCGACGAGGGATGGGGTGACTTACGCAATCTGCTGGCGGTTGTTATGAGTGTGACAGATGACTTGGAACTGCTTTTACCGACTTGGAACTGCTGAAGGAATTTTAAACCAACTCTATGCCAGATCGCAATTCACTTTATGTCCCAAGGACTTGCTGAGAGTTGAAGACATTCCTGACCATGAAATAGCTCTCCGGTCAGCCGCTTCTGCTCTGTCCATGGGTAGCAGCCAAGGGTTCGTGACGTGTACTTGCAAGACCAAGTGCCGAAATTTGAAGTGCTTTTGTATAAAAAAGGCAGTTAAGTGCAATTCAAAATGTCATTCAGGTCTACCTTGTAGCAACAAGTAGTTCAGCACTAGTCTTTTTCTCTTTCTATAAAAAAATCCGGTACTTGCCGGTATCTTATATTTTGTACTTCTTACATTTTTATATGCATCTTTTCAAAAAAAGCCTTTTTCATACTTTGCCAAAATAGTATTATCATTCTATATAATGCCTAGGTATTCTATACAATGCCTAGGGAAAGTATGTAAAATATTAAAATAAAACAGACATTTCATACTTTGCCTAAAAAAGTCACACATTCTATAGAATGCCTGCTTTTCACACTTTGCCAGTAACATATATATATATATATATATATATATTTTTTTTTTTTTCCCCAAATACCTTACCGATGATTTATGCTATCATTTTAACTCTTCAATATGTATATTTATCTGCCTTGAAGTTGAAGGCAGAACTCCAAGTATTGAAATTTTTAAAAGAAAATGAAGATATGATTCTGCCTGGAGACAAGGAAATGCCACAGTTTTTTTATGGGGAACCCATCCACAAGAGGTTGGTCAACCTACAGCATGTAGATGAATAAGAAGAACTTGTTCATATTTGTCTTGAAAAGTTGTGGATTGTATTCTTTGGGAAACACATAAGATAGCAGACTGTTCCAAAGGGCAGCAGTGGAATGGATGAATGAAGAAGAAAAATTTGTTCTGCGAGTTTGGAGTTGCACTGTGAGGGAGTGTTGGTTAATTATTGCATATACAGAGTCTGTCAAAAAATTGTATAAACACTTTAACAGATATCATCTTTGGACTTTTTTTCGAAGTTGGATCAAATTACGGTAGAGATGTGCAGTATGATGTTCTCTCAAAAGATGCCGTTACTCACATGAATACTAGCATCAACATTTGACTGGTAGGACAGTCAAACAAAATGGCAGAGGCATGACTGTCATTCGAGGAACGCAAGACCATTTTAAAGTGGTATTTCAAATTTGAGAATGTTGTTGAAGTTCAATGACAATGGAGGCATGAGTTTACAACACAACCTCTAATACGCCTGACAATTGCACGTATTCGTTTGTGTTTACTGGGCTCAAAAACATCCAGGCATTCATGTGGACAAGGCAGTCAATTTACCAAGGTTCGATGTCTGGTGTGGATTGTCATCTAGGGGTTTAATAGGACTATTCTTGTTTGAAGGTACTGTTACTGGTTAAGTGTACAAGACATGCTATGCACATCCATTTTACTTGCCATTCATGCACTTTATGGGAATGATCAATTTCTCTTCCAACAAGATGGCGCACCACCACACTCCTACCGACGAGAGCTTACCTCTGATAGTTTGTGGGGACAATGGATAGGACGAAGAAGTGCAGTTCAGTTCTCCCCCATGTTCTTCTGATTTAACACCCTTGAACTTCTATCTATGGAGGACTCAAAAGGATGTAGTGTATCATAGAAAACCAGCTACACTGGTGATCCTTCAGAAAGAAATTGAAATGGCATACACAGCAATCCCACTGGACACTTTGGCCAACATTGCCCAAGCAGTAATTCGTTGTAATAATAAGTGTCTGAATGCTAATGGTAACCACTTTGAACACGTCGTGTAATTGTAGAAGTCAAAGGTAACTTGTATTCATCCCTTGATGTCTGCATAAATTTAGTATTACAATTTTTGATGGACTCTGTATAACTACAATGCTTTTCAATTATGATCAATCCATTTATATGACAACATTTGCTAATAAACTGTTTCAGGGATATGACTCTCTCATGAGTCAACTGATGTGCAGTTTCTGTGAACTGTTTGTTTACGATGATTATTCGCTACATCTGTGTTTTGGTGTTAAGCTGTGAATTACAAGCTGCTTATAACTATCTGTATTATTAGTAAGAATAAAATAAGATAACATTCAAAGTAACAATGCCATTGCTTGCAGTGAAAAAATGTGTAAACATATTTTCACTGCAAGAGCATGTAATGTAATTACATTACATGCTAAGATTAAAATTACTAAATTTAGTGACAATGGTGTATCGAACACTGAGATAGACTGCAGGATAAACTTATCTCGTAATACTGTTGTTACAGTTGTTAAAAAAAAAAAAAAATGTAAGTCCTTACCAAAATGAAATCTATGCTAGTTAATACTACAGATATCTGTACAGTCATTGCTGAAATGGAAAGCTTTTAATGGTGTAGATTGACAAACAAATTTGTTGACATGTTCCCTTAACTAAACGCTTTATGTCATTTATGCAAACATGATTGCTTTAAAATGTTATTAACTTATTACAGCCTATTTAGCTCAGTGGAAGTGGTGTTTGCATTCCTCCAGCGCTAGGCTGTACAAAGAAAGAGTGTTCTAAGTTTGATTCTAGTCGCTGACTAGAGGAACTTTTTTGTTTTTCTTTGACCGGTTCTCAAGTTAGCCTATCTCTGGCATGGGCAAGTGGATTTTTTCTCTCAGAAACTTGGATTTTTCATCCTGTAAATTAAAGAAAATCGACCATTGAACCCACACTATTTCAGGCAGTAAAAATATTGTGTTAGGGACCATGAGATGGTGGCACTTGCTAGCCATCTCTTCACTAGATACTGCTTAAAATTAGTGACAGTCTTGGGCCAGCTATCTCTGATTGCAGACTGAGCCCCCTCAGTCTCCAAAAGTATTCCCTATAGCAAGGCCAGCGGAAGAGGACAAGCGGGCGCCGCTACGAAGGGGGTGCCGCCACTGGGACACGGTTCATAAGTTCATTTTTCAGAAACAAAATTTTTATCATAAAAACAAAAAATTCTTAGAATGATCAATATTAAAATAAATAAGGCCGGATACACCAAACAAAAATTTAAAACAATTGTATATTGCCGTCTCTTTGATCAGCTGGCTGTTTACAATTTTGCAGCGAGAGCAGGCTAAATGCTTGCATGCAGAATATTGTGTCTACAGTCTATCTAAAGTGAAACGGTGAATGGTTTTTATGTGCAGAAACAAATTTTCGTACAAAACATTTGTTGGTAGTTAACCAGTCATATGGTACGCATCTCAGTAGGCTACTGACAGTAGCACAGTGCAGACTATTATTTCATCTCTGTGTCGTGTTGTGTAATAATTTCTTGTGGGTATAAAATAGAAATGGAATCAAAAATTAAAAAAAAGTCATCCAGTGCACAAAATCATAAGCGTCATGCTGCGAAACAAGCAGATATAAAGAAACAAACTGGGACTCTTAATAAATTTGTTAAAATATTAAAATATTCTGATGCAGATTGTAACCAACTAGATAAATCAGAGTTGAAGAACCGTGCACATCATCCAGTTTGCACGAAAGTACTATTGCAACTATTGAACAAGATAACAAGATGCATGATTTAAGTGAAAAAAAAACCAGTTAGAAGATTTAGTTCTAGTTGACCACGAAACTAACACATTGTTAGTCTCTGTAAATTTAGAAGATCCAGGTGAATGGGAAAATATTGATGAAAAATTACGAATTGTTTTAATTGAAATGGGACCTGTTCAAAAGAAAAATATAACACATCCCAGAGATACACATGATCGTAAATTTGACAACATGTATTATAATAGAAAAATGGAAAACGGGTGGCTCGTACCAAGAACATGGCTCATTTATTCCGAAACTTTAAATTCTGTTCTTTGCTTTTGTTGCAAACGTTTCACACCTACTGAATCAAGTAGTCTTGTAGTAGGTTATAACGATTGGAGAAATGTAAGTACAACTTCGCATAGACATGAGACTAGTTTAACTCGCATGAAAAATACCTTACAATGGAACGAACTTGATAAAAATTTAAAAAACAAAACTACTATTGATTGCCAGACTCAAAGCATGTATGAAATGGAAAAGAAACATTGGATGAGTGTTTTAGAACACTTGATTGAAATTATCAAATTCCTTGGTAGCCAAAATTTAGCTTTTTGCGGATTATCTAATAAATTATATTAAAAGAATAACGGCAATTTTTTGAAAATTAGTGGAACTGTTTGTGAAGTTTGATCCCGTTATGGAATATCATGTGAAAGTGCCCTACAACGAAACAATAGAGTACACTATTTGAGTAAAGACACTCAAAATGAAATATCATCATCATCAATCATCAACATCAAATTCCTGCCATGTACCCTCAAGGGGTGTACAGGATATGATAGTACTACATGAAAAAAAAATTACATCATTACTACCTTCCTATCTACAATTTTCCTCCAAATCAATCTGTTACATGTCAAGACTCCAACATTATCAGATCTTATATTTCTATCGTCTAAGGCACTTTGTACCGTATCAATCCACCTATATCTTGGTCTTCTTCTGGGTCGTTTTGCTGGCAACCTGACAGAGAACACTTGTTTTGCTAATCTTTCTTCGCCAATTCTGTTTAAATAACCATACCACCTGAGATTAGCTCTGCTAACGCATTCCTGGATGCTGACAATGTCGAGGTCTTTCCTAATATCCTCGTTTTTAATATGATATTGCCATTGATGTCATCTGTTCACATCTATAATCTTTCTTAGGACTCTCATATCTGCGGTCTCTAGTGTTTGTTCAAGGGTTTTACTTCTGACCCAGTTCTCAGATCCATAAGTTAAAAGTGGTTTGAACACTGTCTTGTATACAGCTAATTTAGTGTTCTGACTAATTACTCTCTTATTCCATATGAATTTATTCAATTGACTTCCCACCATTCCAGCTTTGCTGATTCTATTGTCTATTTCTATATTTACTTTACCATCTTCACTAAAAATCGTGCCTAAGTAGCTGAAATGTTTTACTTGTCCCGCAGTTTCTCCATTCACAACGCAGTTGACATTTTCAATGATTCTGCCTATTTTCATTGTCTTTGTCTTTTTATTGCTGACCTTCATACCATATCTATTACAACAGTTATTCAATTTAGTCAGAGGATCTTGCAGACTTCTAGCAGATTTATTTAGAAGTAAAACATCATTTGCATAAAGCAAAGAGCTGACATTAACATTTACAATTTTGATATCATCTTTAATACCACTTTCTTTCATAATGTGATCCATATAGATAATGAATAACAGAGCGGATAATGTACATCCTTATCTAACACCAGATTTAACATTATACCATCTTCCTGTACTTCCTTCAATTCTAACTGCTGACTTACAACTCAAATAAAGACAAAGTATTGATTGATGTAATGCCCCATTGATACCATATAGCTGTAGCGTATTGAATAGCTTCTCTCTTGGCACCTTGTCATATGCCTTTTCCAAACTGACAAAACTTAAATACAGATCTTTGTTATATTCCCATGCTTTCTCCACTATTTCTCGTAAAGTGAAGATCTGATCCTGACAGCCTCTATTTGGCCTGAATCCAGCTTGTTCTTCACCAAGCTTTTCTTCCACAATTCTTCTCAACTGATTCTCAAGTATACTTGCATAGATCTTGCTAGGAACACTCAGTAGCAAAATACCTCTGTAATTCTCACATTCAGTTTTATTTCCCTTTTTATATATGGGTACTATGAGAGAGCTCTACTCTAATCATCAGGAATTCGTCCCTCTGTCCAGGCTTTCTGAACTATGCAGTGTAGCCACTGTAAGACTCTCATACCACCATACTTCATTTCTGGTCAAATATCATCTACTCCTGCTGCTTTTCCACATTTCAAGCCTTTAATGGCTTTTTCTACTTCAAGTATGGATATGTATTCCTGACTGCATGCCTGATCAGTGTTTTTTACCACAGTGCTGTCATCACTGCTTGTTTCATTAAGCAGTTTTTCAAAGTAATTACTCCATACTTCAAGGATATCTTTTTCTCCCGGTTTTCATGTCACCTTTATCATCTCTAACTCCTTTTACAGCACTCTTTCCTCCATTCCTAAGTTTCTTCAACAACCTCCAGAATATTTTGCCACCTTCTTGATATTTATTTTCTATATTCTTGCCAAAGTACTCCCATAACTTTTCTTTAGCTAATCTTACACAGTGTATAGCATTCTTGCATTTGTCTCTGTATTCTCTAAGAGCACAAGCTGACTTATTTGCCAGGAACTTTTGATATGCTTTCTTCTTTTCCTTCACTGCCTCTTTAACTTCCTGTGTCCACCATGGAGTTCTGATTTTTCTATCCTTGCAGACAACTTCACCACATGCCTCTCTATACTGAATCAATCGGGGCTTTCTCCAAGGTTTGATTCCTGTTCTCAAACTCATTCATTTTTTCTTCAATAATCTTTGTGTATTTTAGTTCACATCTGAGAGCTGCTCAACTTTTATTTGCTTTAAAACTTTCTTACATGTTATTCTTTTCAATGTGAAACTCAATTTTATCCTGCTCAAGACTAAATAGTGATCACTTCCAATTTCAAATCCTCTGTACACTCTGGTGTCCTGCACCAGGGAGAAAACATCACTATCAACAATAACGTAGTCAATGAGACTTTTCTTCCTTGCCTCTTCTCTCCATGTGA
Organism: Typopeltis vanoorti; assembly: GCF_054136105.1. Classification (NCBI taxonomy): domain Eukaryota; kingdom Metazoa; phylum Arthropoda; class Arachnida; order Uropygi; family Thelyphonidae; genus Typopeltis; species Typopeltis vanoorti. The sequence goes on along the minus strand of NC_143573.1, from coordinate 66,125,332 downwards.
ATTTGTGCACATTTTTATGTTGGAACATGTTGTTAGTAATAACCAGTCCATGTCCTGAGCAGAAATCCAACAGATATTTGCCATTATTATTAGCTTTGCTCTTTTCTCTAAATTTTCCCAAAATATTTTTGTATGTCTCGCAATCATTTCCTACTCTGCTATTTAGATCCCCAACAAGGACCAACTTTTCCTTTTTTATTGTGTCAGTTGCTTTTTCTAAAGCATCAAAAAATTCCTCCACTTTTACCTTAGTAGAACCTTCTGTGGGACTATAGGCACAAATATGTCTCATTGTCCAGTTCCCTATTCTTGTATTTGCCCAAATCGCTCTACTTGAGACTGACTGCCATTCAAGAAGATTAGCCTCGTATTTTGTGTTGAATACTATGGCTACTCCTTCTTTTCCTTGATTGTCATTGCCTGAATATAACATTTTGTATTTATTGCTCAGAAAGAGCTCACCAGTTTTTGTCTTTTTTGTTTCAGTCACCCCTATTATGTCGATCTGGTACTTATCTAATTCATGAGCTAGCTCCATTTCTTTGCCATTCAGGCTTCTTATGTTGATAGTACCTGCACACCTCATGCAAGTAAAACAGAACAAATGACCATTATTATTTGCTTTGTTTCCTGTGACAATGGAATTGTAAAGATCCGGGAAAACTTTTTAGGCTTTGCAGATATATCAGATTCCACAGGACGTGGTTTATGTGCAACAATAATGGAACAACTGGAAAAATGGAACATTCCCATTGAAGATATGCGAGGTCAAGGGTATGATAATGGGGGAAATATGAAAAGGAAAAAATATGGGTTCCAAAATTTGCCTTTGAACAAAAATCCTCGAGCTTTTCATGTGTCATGCACTTTTTGAAATTTTAAATAATGAAAATTTTAATAAAGAAATTTAGCATGAAGCACAAACATTATGTGCTAAAATAAAGGACTACAAATTTATTTGCTCTCTTATAACTTGGCATGATTTACTTAACAGAATAAACTGTGAGTAAAATGCTTCAAGACAAAAATATAAACATTACACTCGCTTCAGAATCTATCAAAAACTTAAAAATATTCTTACAAGAGTATCGATCAGATACAAATTTTAAAGAAGTTCTGAAAACGGCAAAAGAACTGAATGAAGAGGTGGATGGAGAACAAGAATTTAAAACTGGTACGGAAGTTCGACAATGAAAGAAGACAAGACAATTTGACTACAAGCATCATGACAAAATGCCACAATCGCCAGAAGATAAATTTAAAGTGAATGTGTTTTATACACTTCTAGACATTGCAATGTGTTCGTTAATAGAATGTTTTGAACAGCCAAAAACATATTATGATAATTTCAATTTCTTGTATAGATTACTACAAATTAATAACGAAGATTTACGAAAATATTGTGATGATTTAGAGATTCTCTTGAAGGACTGCAACAATAAAGACATAAATGCAATAGAACTATATGACGAGTTATGTGCTTTCCGGGATATTTTTCGGAAGGATAATTCAAATATTCAAAACCCTTTCGATATTCTTAATTTTATTGTGTCCAATACTTTATCTTTCCCTAACTTTTCAATTGCTTTAAGAATACTAATTAACCTTACCTGTTAGTGTAGCGAGCGATGACCATTCTTTTCCAAGTCGAAATTGATTAAAACCTACTTAAGAACAGTATGTCACAAAAAAGGCTTGTTGGTTTGGCATTAATAGCTATTGAAAATGATATATGTGCAGAATTAGACGTTAAGACCATTATTTCTAATTTTGTGAATGTGAAATCAAAAACCCTAAAATTTTAATTAAAAAAAATTGAAGTATATTTATGTAATTTAATTTATTTTCTGTTATTCTGTGAAGATGTTATTTTTTGAATACATATATTAAATTTTCTAATTATTTCTGAATTCTTTTCTTATTTTCTCATCTATCTTGAGTTTCTTTTATTTTCCTAAAAGATAGTTCCACTTATAAAAATTATTAAAAATTTTTTACAAGTTACTAAGAATTTAGTAACTTGGAAAATGCAAGAATTTTTTAAACTTTAGTTCAAATAAATTTTAACTTTAATTAAAATTCATTTTAATTTTGTTAGCAATTCGGGTCGCTCAGAAGGCTATAATCCCTGTATCATCATATTCAACGATTAAAGTGAAGTGGGTTTATCAAAATTTGCTTTAACTTTTGAGAATTTTTTGAATATTCAGGTTTTTAACACTTATCCTGCCTAGTCAACACTCCCGGTTCGTTACATTTAGCGAACTAACGTGTGGCTGTTCTGTCAAAATTTATTTAAGAAATTTCAAATAATTTAAATTTTTATTATCGTCAAAGAACCACACACCTGGATCCTTACAGGGGCGCTTAGATAGAAATTGCATGTGGGCGCCAAAGACCCTAGTGCCGGTTCTGCCTATAAGAGATCTACAAGTAAAAAAAAAAAAAAAAAATAGAGAGAGTAATGACTTACTATACAATGGGAACCTAATGTATCACATGACGGGGGGTATGCCTGTATATAATTATTATATTTTTGTGTTTTACAGAAGGTATTTTGTTGGATATGATAAGCTAATACTTAATACTTTCAAAATTACTGTAAAAAAAAGATAATTTTTAATTTACCCTAGTTTTCCTTTCTTCTGAGGACATAAACAGTTTTCATCTTGCCAAATCAATTTTCTCCTACTACTTTTACTCACAGTCCTCATTTTTTGGTGGGTTTTGCCTTGCCACAGTTTCTGCAATCCCTGTAAAAATGTAGTTATTTTAGTTGAATGTCTATCAGATTCTGAAACTTCACTATTTTGATCTCCATGATTTTGTTGGTTTTTTTTTTCCATTTCTTCTTGAATCAAGGTCTGAATGGCCAGAATTTCCCATCCATGAAAGTGAACTTCAAAAATTGCTGAAATAAGTGATTCTCTATTGGCACTAAAAATATAATAATTGTATATTAAAAAAAGGTATTTATTTATTTATAAAAACTAATTATTCATTTTATTAACTACATATTAGTTGTACATAAAGAATGATAAAGGACTAATACTCTTTTTTTTAATGCTGCTTTTAAATATGTCACTAATATTCTTTAAACAAGAAACGAATTAATGTCACAAAGTTCCTCATCAAATTCTGTACATCCCTGGAATGTAGGAATTTGATGAGGAACTTATGACATTAATTCATATCTAGTTTAAAGAATACTGGTGGCATATTTAGAAGCAGTATTTTTAATATTTCAAAAGTAATCAACTGGTAATAATTGAATATGGTATTATTCAGAAAAATTAACATCTTATATCCCAGAAATATCTCATTTATTCAAAATAGACAAACCAAATGTCACAGCAAATAGATTTTAGACTAAAATATCTGAAATTTATTACATGGTACATCCCTGAAATTTGAGGACCCATAATGGAAGAGCACTTTGCTTTACCCATTAGTACCTTTATTTGTTAAGCATGGCTCTTTTGTGTGTTAAATCTGGCTTTCACCTCACCTTTGTGAAAAGTGGAGGTGAGAGCCAAGTACCTCCTGAAGTGGACTCTAATTTATAAGTTTATAAGAACAAAAGCTAAATACATATCCCATGTACATTAGCTGATCTCAAAAAATGCATATATCATGCCAGTAATTATATTTTGAATAATGCAACAAAATTAAACTTTTCCATATAAGGACAAGCAAATTTAACAATTTTATGTACCTTTCAGTTTTCCCTATTAAACTCCATATACATACCTAATAGCAAATCAGTGCAACATGTAGCAGTGCAAAGTGAGAGTTTAGAAAGAAGAAACCTACTGACATTTTCTTGAAGAGTTTGAGGTTATAGTTGTTGCAGAACACTTTTGGAGAAAGACTGTCCCAGAGAACAGATTGATTATCTTCCATGAAAGATAATCAATCTGGAATGGGTGCTTAGATGTTGACTATCACTCATGTAGATCTTTAGAGGAGAAAACATACCTGAGGACAACTAACAAAATTATTACATCAATAGTTTGCTGTGGTCACCAAGGCATCTTCATGGGCACAAAGAAATACTCTAAGCATGTGCATGCAAGGCATACAGACTGATTAAAAAAAAAGGAAAAAAAAAAGATGGGATCCTACAGTTCTAACTGGCACCCTCTATGGGTCCAGTAATAAGGATCTTGATGAATGGACTGATTTATTGGTAATGAGTGAAACAGCTGAATTTGTTTGAACTTGGAGAATGCCGTAGCTGTGACAGATTTTAGAAATAGTCTCTGATATTTATATCTGTCTCTGTATAAAAAAGGGGACCCCCCCCCCAGATCTAGTGATCTATATCCATTGCATGATGGTTTGACACTCCAGAATGGCTGTAGCATACATTATGTGGATATAGCTTATGTTCTTCCAGTTTGTCTGAATTATATTAGTTTACAAGAGCAAAGGATACTGTAGACACTAGCATGATCTAGATAGACAGGATAAGTATAGATAATTATTCATATTGGCTTGAAGAAGATTTGTGTGTTGTTTTAATAATGCATGCAATGAAATTTTTTTTCTAAGGCAGATATAAAGGATGGCCATGGATATATATTTATTTATTTATTATTATTATTTTTTGTTTGTTTTGGAAGGGGAGGGAGGATCCTCCCAAAGAGATGGGTTTCAGGGATACGCAGAGTTCTGTTGACTTTGTGAAGCCATTTTTTTAGCCATTGGCAAAAAAAAGTGTCCTAAATATGAATGATTTCAGTGGAAAGGCTAGTGTGGTCAGAGCAGATGGTTCTAGCTCTATTTGTTAAAGTTTTGATAACATCCTACTGCTGGGAGGGATGGTGATGAGATAGATGATGGCTGTATCTTCCATTGGGTAGGGAAAAACCCAAGCAGCATGAAGGCATAGTTATGGGTGCCCCCCTCCTTCACTAAGCTTTTCATGGAACATGTTGAAAATACAGTCCTAAACTATGTTCCTCAAGCACCCACAATGTGACTACACTATGTGTTGACAACATGTCATTTGACTACATGACTAAACACTTTAGAAACATTTTTAGCACACCTAAAAAGCCACACGCCCAAGAATCCCTTTCACCAATGTAGAGAAAAACAACTGTCAGGTCAGTCCTTTCTGACATTCTGGTTGCCTGGCTACCCAATGAATCCTTAGCCTTTCTGCCTACAGAAATCCTACTCACACTGGAAGGCTCCAGCAAATAGTGCTAGATCTATCTGATTTGATCCCACTAGTCTCTTCACTAAGAATAATTACATTTGATTAGATTTGGGACAGATTTTCAACTAATGGCTACCCCCCCTCCCCCCACCACATGAGAGCACAAAAAATCCACTGCTGGCCTCCCTTTACATGCCTTCTATCTGTAGGTTATTGCACATAAGATACAGATCTCCATCATGGCATACCAAAATTTACAGATGTTTATTCTCTCCATCATCTACATCATTCTGGTGTCTACAGTATCCCTTGGGTCCTGCAAACTAATATAATTTGAACAAGCTGGAGGAACACAGAAATTATGTCCGAACTTTTATACTTCTATATTTCAGCATTTCTGGTCAAATTTCATCTACTCCAGCTGCCCTTCCACATTTCAAGTCTTTGATGACTTTTTCTACTTTAAGTATGGATATGCATTCCTGATGGAAGTTCTCTACCATCATACTGACACAGCTTGTTTCATTAGCAGTCTATCAGAGTAATTACTCCAGACATCTAGAATATCTTTATCTTCGGTTAGCATGTCACCTTTATCATCTCTGATTCCTTTTAGAGTATTGAATATTCTGAAATATTCTGAAGTAGCCTTCAAAATTTTGCCACCTTCCTGATATTTATTTTCTATGTTCTTGCCAGTCTTCCCATGATTTTTGTTTAGCTAGTTTTACATAGTGCTTCTCTTTCTTATATTTTTCTCTGTATTATCTAAGAGCACAAGCTGACTTCCTTGCAAGGAACTTTTGATATGCTTCCTTCCTTTCCTTCACTGCCTCTTTAACTTCCTGAGTCCACCATGGATTTCTGATTTTTCTATCCTTACCTCACCATGTGCTGAGCCTCCGTAGCTTAGTCGGTATAGGTGAAGACCTTTGGTCGGAAAGACCTCAGTTTGATTCCCATCCATGATGTGATGAACCTTTATCTGGTTTCTTTCAATGAAAGGTGAGTTAGCCAGTCTCCTACGGAAGTAGGGGGCTTTTTCACCCAGAAAAGAGGGTTTTTCATTCCCAGAACAGGCAAACTAACCCCATGAACACACATGGATTAGTCAAGAATACTTAAGACCCAGCCATAGGTCTACTTCGTCAGCTATGCCAGTCCCGAGCCCGGATAAAATTAAGGGGATTGAGGTGGTGCTACACTTCCCCATAAAAGGGGACTCAGCTGTTGTATCATCATATGAAATAAACCACATGCCTATAGCTGAATCAATGTTTTCTTCAAGCAATGTTTGGTTTTTGTTTTCAAACTCATTTTTTCTTCAATGATGTTTGTGTATTTCAGACTACAGTTCGCTTCTGAAAGCTTCTCAACCTTGATTTGTTTTGAAACTTTCTTATACTCTTGTGTCCTGACAAGTGGGAAAACATTGCTATCAACTACACTAATCACTTGGCCAGCCAGACTGGCTGGCTGAGTAGTTAGCATATATGCTCCCCGCTGTGGGCATGGATGTTTGTGATTGTCTGTGGAAATACTAGTGGTGATGGTTGGGGATAAATGGCATTGGTGTAGTTGCGGTCAGTTTGTGGATTGTGAGTGGTGGAGACAGAGTTGGTAGATGTCCTCCCTTGATGAGTCTTTGGACTCCCTGGGGGTGACATAATAATAAATTATAACATAGTCAACGAGATTTTTCTTACTTCATACATCTTCCATGCATGTGAATTTGTGCACATTTTTATGTTGGAACATGGTGGTAATGATAACTAGTCCAGGTTCTGAACAGAAATCCAGCAGGCATTTACCATTATTATTAGCTTGGCACTTTTCTCCAAATTTTCCTAAACATTTCTATATGTCTGATAATCATTTCCTACTCTACTGTTTAGATCAACAAGGACCAACTTTTCCTTTCTCGTTGTGTCAGTTGCCTTCTCCAATGCCTCAAAAAAATTCCTCCATTTCATCCTTGGTAGAACATTGTGTGGGACCATAAGCACAAATAAGTCTCACTGTCCAGTTCCCCATTTTGATATTTGCCGACACTCTACTTGATATTGCCTGCTATTCAAGAAGATCGTCTTCATATTTAGTGTTAAATACTATGGCCACTCTCTCTCTTCTCCCTGATTGTTATTGCCTGAATATAACATTTTGTATTTGTCACTTAGTAAGATCTCCCTGTTTTTGTCTTCTTTGTTTTAGTCATTCCTATTATGTCGATCTGGTACTTATCCATTTATATTCTTCTGCTAGTTCCATTTCTTTTCCATCGATGCTTCTTATGTTGATAGTACCAATCTTGAACTCTGATGATGAGTTGGAATTTTTTCTTGGATTGGCAATTAAACTTTATATCAAAATCTGAAATATTTAATTCAGTTCTTTATTATATGTAGCTGATGTTATGCTTCTGAACAGACCCAATAGAAGTCATCAGGATGCTTTAATTAAACTGAATAACTGCTGTAACAATCTGGCATGAAAATAAGATAAACTATGAAAACTGGCAGAAAGAAAGAAAAAAATTAACTGAGTTTTTTGAATCTCAACTGGAACTATAGAACAAGTAAATGTTTCAGCTCTTTGTTCACTTTTTAGTGAAGATATTAAATTTTACAATATATAACAGAATAAGCAAATCAGGATACTATATAAAGAGGAATAAGGAAAAGCCAAAGCACTAAACTACCACTATACAAGACTGTGTTTAAACCGGTTTTAGCTGATGGATCTGAAAGTTGGGTTAAAAATAGCAGTTGATCAAGATTACAGAACACAAATGTTTTGAGAGATATTAGATGAATAACAGGTAGCATCATTGGCATCCGTTCATTAACTTCATTTATCATATGTAGAAAGGAATTTGATATTGTTGGCATTCACATGTGTAAACAGAGCTAAGGTATGATATGATCGTTTAAACAGAATGCAAAAGGCAAAGTGTGTGTCCATGCTAAGCACATGATAGAGGCAAAATATTCTAGAGGACAAGATCTACTTGATTTGATGTAGCTAGTAATGCTCTACAAAACCAAAAGGTAAAATTTGAGTTGTAACAAATTAGTTTGGAGGTAAATGAAGAGGAGGAGAAATTTGTTGTGTGTGTGTGTGGAGTTGAAATTTTAGAGTGTGTTGATTGGCTGATGAATGTGTCTAGATGGATTTGAAATAGTTTTTTGGGGGGAATTATTGATGTCAATTCTGCTGAATAGTGGCCATAGAAGTATTTAAAGAAGCAAGCAGTAGGAACTGAATGCTTGTGAAAAAAGTGAGTGGAGTGCTTTGTGAGAGAGGGATCAGAGTTGAGAGATGTACAGGATGCTACGATAGTAGTATTTCAACATTGTACATCTTTTCGGGACACAGCAGGCATTTGATAATAATTAGGAGTGATTCTGAAGTTTATGTAGTGACACTCTGTCTCCTAACTAAGAAACATTTTCATATGTCTCCTTTAGTTTTACTAAATAAATTTATATTTATCTAAATTTATTTATTTATTTAGCGACAAAGATATCTAAAGTAAGTCTAAGAAATAAATATAAATGCATTGTATATGTCAACTAATATAATTGCTGTAATTATGTAAGATAAATCAAGTGCATAAATTTACAAAATTTATAAATATTTAGTGTTTATCCTGATGGATTTTTTATTTTTGTTGTTCATGCAACCTGATTATTTGTCACAATAAAAATCATTAGAGCTAAACAAAAACAGAGGAATATTACAAAATTAAATGAGCACATAATTAGAAAGTGATAAAAGGAAGCTGATACTAACATGACACAAAATTAACATTTCATGTTGACTATGCTGAGTGAGCTTGAGGAAAGATGAATTTATATAAGAGGGATGGCCTGCACTTAATGTTTGGCATAAAGAATATGGAGAAATTATTTATTGGTATGATACCTAACACAGAGAATCAGCAAAAGTAACTAAGATATGCAATTCTGTTACAAATAAATTATGATACGAATGTGCTTAACCATGGAGGAATTATGATGAAAGGATGATTGTGTGCTTGTGCAATTCTGAGTTATTTAGTATGTGTAATGGAGGTCTGCAAAACTGTGGCATTAGATATGAATACAAATCTGCAAGTTATCTAATTGTGTCATGCGGACTACAGAGGTGAGTATACAAAAAAGCCTGAAGGAAAATGACAACTGTACACAAATGCAAGGAGTATCAGGAACAAAGGGGGTAGAGTTCATTGCTATGATGAATATATTGTAGCTGCAGAATCACAGGCATTCATGAGATCTGACTCTCAGAGGTAGACATACTAGGTGGGTATCAAATGTAAAAGGTACAGTATTTTTAAGCGGGATAGACAAGGAGAGGAGGGAGTGTGCTACTAATTAAAGATAATTTGAGTCCAGTTAAGGTAGAAAGCTATGATTGCAATATTAATAACCATTGCCAATGAAGTAGTGAGTTTGAAGCTTTCTGATGGAGTCCAATACAATCAAAGTCATGGGGTGTGTGGGAGTATCATTAAAATACCAAGTGGATCAGTTGCTAGTGATGAAGAAATATATCCTAAATCAACCTGATGAGTGCTAAACAAATAATCACCATGGGTGACTTTCATTTTCCAGACATCAATTAGGTAACAGTGAAATCTCATGACAAGAAAGAAGCCAAATTTACTGACCTGTTGTGAGACAACTTCCTGAAGTAAAATGTAACAGAAGGAACTCTTAGTTTACCTTGATGGACCTGTGTTTCACTCAGGATTTCTCCATGAGTACAGGTCACAAAGATGCCTCCAACGATCTTGATCTTCTCTCTTCCATGTTATACCCACAGATTTCACTAGTGGATCTTCCCATCTTGTAGGAGGTCTTCCTGGTTTTCTCTTTATTCTTGGTTGCCAGTTGAGTATTCTATGCCCATCTGTTATCCCTGAGTCTAGCTATGTGACCTGCCCATCTCATCTTGCTTTCATATACTGCAGTTACCACATCTTTTATCCCTGATCTCTTTCTTAGTTCCATGTTTCTAATATGTTCCGTTTTGCTGATGTTACAAATCCTGCGTACTATTGCATGCTGAGTTATTCTGAGAGTCACTTCTTTTCTTGTCGTATTCCATGTTTCTGATCCATATGTGAGTGATGGAAGAATGTCACTATTAAATAGTTTTGCCTTCACAGAGATGTCAAGATTTGGTTCATTAAGTGTTTCTTTTAGTCTGAATGATAGCCATGCAGCTTTCTTTTTGCTAGTTCTTCAGATAAATTGTTATTCATTTTTATTGTTTGTCCTAAGTAATTGTAGGAGTCAACTTGTTCTATAGGGATGTTATCAATACAGAGGTGACTGTCACTTGTGAAGATGTTTTTGATCAATTTTGTTTTTTCTAGATTCATTTCTAAGCTTATCTTATTTAGTTGAGTTAGTGTTTTGGTTAAATAGGTGACTTACTGCCTCCAGTTGGTGAAGTGAGCATGCCATACTCTCCTGAAAGGCAGCTATGTATTTGGATGTTCCATTCAGAAATGGTTACATGCTAAACTACAATGCAGGAAATTATGACAAACTGAGAGGAATACTTACTCTGACCTCATGGCATTGGTTGCTAAATAGGAAGGATGTTGGTAGTACATGGAAAGCATTAAAAAAAAAAACTTAAATGATATAATAACAGAATGTGTTCCTAGAGTTTGAAGAATAAAGCATTAAGTGGAAATCTAAGTTTGAGTATGAAAAGAAACTAGCTTTACAAGCTAATCATCATCATCATCAAATTCCTGACATGTACTCTCAAGGGGTGTACAGGATATTATGACAGTACTACATGAAGAACTTACATCATTACTAACTTCCCATCCACAAGTTTCCTCCAAATCAATCTATTATCTGTCAAGACTAACCATTATCAGATCTTATATTTCTGTCAAAATTAAGTGGATATTGAATACCACATTATTTCTTAGCCGAATAAGAAACTCAAAGATAGGAAATCTAATCTAAGAGTTTCATGCCGAATATAGAAAACTATATAAAGTTTGGCAAGACCAAGAGTAAGCCAACACCTGGTAGTGCAATGCTGGGCAACTCATAGTAAAGGTAAAGGTGGAGTAAGTTCCAATCACTTTCTCTAGTATTTACCCATAATGTAAAACACAGCTGCTAGGAGATGTGTTATTGTTCTACATTATGAGAGAAGGTCACTACCCAGACAGGTTTCGACCTTTTTTGAGGTCTCGTCAGTGAGTAGGTAGACCTAGATGTAATACTAAAGTTTCAGTAGTCAGAGCTTATTTCTTTACTGTACGATTCACCAAAAGGTGCACAAATGCAATTACTGAAATTTTGAATATTTTACTTCGCCAAAGTGAAGCCTGTTGGCTCTTATTTCAGTAATTATATTTCTGTCTTCTAAGGAACTTTTTACTGTATTAATCCGCCTATATCTTGGTCCTCCTCTAGGTCTTTTTCCTGCAAACCTGGCAGAGACACTTGTTTTGCTAATCTTTCCTCTCCCATTCTGTTTAAGTGACCATGCCACCTGAGTTAGAGCTGCTAACACATTCCTGGATGGTAACAATGTTCAAGCTCTTTCCTAATATCCTTGTTTTTAATATAATATTACCATTCATGCCATCTGTTCACACCCCTAATCTTTCTCAAGACTCTCTCATATCTCTCAGACCCATAAGTTAAAATTGGTTTGAACACTGTCTTGTATATAGCGAGTTTATTGTTTTGACTAATTTCTCTCTTATTCCACATAAATTTATTCAGTTGACTTCCTACCATACTGGCTTTGTTGATTCTATTGTCTATTTCCATATTTAATTTACCATCTTCACTAAAAATTATGCCTAAGTAGCTGAAATGTTTTACAACTCAAATAAAGACTACGTATTGCTTAATATAATGCCCTATATAACTTAGCATTTTGAATAGTTTTTCTCTTGGCACCTTGTGTCAAGATGTTTTCTCCCTGGTGTCCTACACCAGGGAGAAAACATCACTATTGACAATAACATAGTCAATGAGACTTTTATTATTCCTTGCCTCTTCTCTGCATGTGAATTTGAACACATTTTTATGTTGGAACATGGTGTTAGCAATAACCAGTCCCTGTCCTGAGCAGAATTCCAACGGGCATTTGCCATTATTATTAGCTTTGTTCTTTTCTCCAATTTTTCCCAAACTATTTCTGTATGTCTAACAATTATTTCTTACTGTGTTATTTAGATCCCCAACAAGGACCAACTTTTCTTTTTTCATTGTGTTCGTTGGTTTCTCTAAAGCCTCAAAAAAATTCCTTCACTTCTACCATAGTAGAGTCTTCTGTCAGATGATAGGCACAAGCTAAAGACAATCCCAAAAAAATTTTTATCGTTATGTTGCAAGTAAAAGAAAGGATGAATGTGGAATAATAACTGCTGAATGTAGATGTATCAAGCTATGGACCTATCACCACCACCACTGGAGTGGGTGAAGATTTTGGAAAATTTGATAAGAGTTTGCTTACAGAAATGGGTTGACAGAGATTCTATACTTTGTAAAGAACAGCATGAGTTTACTAAGGAAGGGTTTGAGTAACCTGCTCACATTTTATAATAATGTTATAGTTGAGTTGAACAAAGAGGAATGGATACAGCATGATACTTTTGGACTTTGCTAAGGAATTTGGAGAGGATATAGAATGGAAGGCTCTTGCTTAATTTGTGGGATATGGAATTGGATTATGAACTATTAGCGTGAATAAGAGGGTGGCTGATTGACATATCAAAGTGTAGTGAGTGAGGGATGCAAGTCTGCAAAATTTAAAGTGACTAGTGGTGTCTACCTCAGGGATTAGTCTTTGGTCTATTGTTATTCGATCTTTACATTAATGACTAGTAAGGATTTGACAGGAGATATACAGCTGTTTACTGATGATGCAAAGATATGCAGGGCAATTAGGAATTCAAATGATGTGGAGAATTTCCAAAATGATTTGAATGCGTTGGAATGATGGGCATGTGAAATGGCTAACAATTCAATGTTAGCAAAGTTATGCACTTTGGTATGTGGTGAATGGATATAGCATGATACTTTTGGACTTTGCTAAGGAATTTGGAGAGGATATAGAATGGAAGGCTCTTGCTTAATTTGTGGGATATGGAATTGGATTATGAACTATTAGCATGAATAAGAGGGTGGCTGATTGACAGATATCAAAGTGTAGTGATTGAGGGATGCAAGTCTGCAAAATTTAAAGTGATCAGTGGTGTATACCTCAGGGATTAGTCTTTGGTCTATTGTTATTCGATCTTTACATTAATGACTAGGAAGGATTTGACAGGCGATATACAGCTGTTTGCTGATGATGCAAAGATATGCAGGGCAATTAGGAATTCAAATGATGTGGAGAATTTTCAAAATGATTTGAATACGTTGGAATTATGGGCATGTGAAATGGCTAACAATTCAATGTTAGCAAAGTTATGCACTTTGGTGTGTGGTGAATGGATATAGCATGATACTTTTGGACTTTGCTAAGGAATTTGGAGAGGATATAGAATGGAAGGCTCTTGCTTAATTTGTGGGATATGGAATTGGATTATGAACTATTAGCATGAATAAGAGGGTGGCTGATTGACAGATATCAAAGTGTAGTGAGTGGGGGATGCAAGTCTGCAAAATTTAAAGTGACCAGTGGTGTATACCTCAGGGATTTGTCTTTGGTCTATTGTTATTCGATCTTTACATTAATGACTAGGAAGGATTTGACAGGCGATATACAGCTGTTTGCTGATGATGCAAAGATATGCAGGGCAATTAGGAATTCAAATGATGTGGAGAATTTGCAAAATGATTTGAATACGTTGGAATTGTGGGCATGTGAAATGGCTAACAATTCAATGTTAGCAAAGTTATGCACTTTGGTGTGTTGAGATCAAATGCTGTCAGTGGAATTCTGTTAAAAAAAATGATCAGGCTGGAGATCTTGGAGTTTTATTATATTATATAGGAAGTGGAATTTTAAGTGGAACATACAGCAAAGATTCACATACATCTGAGGATAATTGCAATGCCAACATAAACATTGACATGTAAGGATAAGGAGTAATTTTGTTCTTTACAAGGCCTTGTTACAACCTCACCTGGGTACAGATGAAAGAGGTGTAAAGGAAAGTATTAAACATATCTGGACTGTGGAATGTAGATCACAAGGATAGACTGAAAATTTCTGGATTGCAGAAACCCAAATATCACTACCATATAATAATGTGGGTTTTTCTCACGTATTGTACATTTTTAGCATTTTTCTTTTCATCTAAGATTAGGATTAAGAAGTTTATTTATCAGGATTATAACATATAAAAAAGTATATCTGTTCGGTTATTTTATTATTAATAACTAGTTTACTTCTAACTGGAGTTTGTCCACAAAATGCCACTGTTTTAGCTTTACCAAACAGATATTTTTATACCCAATAATTCTACTATGATGTTTAAATTATGTATATCTCTTTGGAAATTGTCTTCCTTATCTGATAGATATCGTTACCTACTGTAAATAATGGCATGTTTATTTTATTATTATGGAAAATGTCTATATCTGTGTCATGGATTAAAAGGATTACCCTATCTTGCATCTTGGTTTACAGACTGTTTTTCAGATTTTCCATTTATCTCTCTTTCATTATACAGGGTGTTCGGGATAAATTTGACATATTTATAATTAATTATATTTTTCCGTAAGTTACATGTATTAACACACACTTCTCTTCATTTAAAAGTTTGGACCCTTCTTCATTCATATACAAGATGTCAGAAAGGATGGATAGCTGGAACCCACCTGAATCATGGAAGAGAATAACTTGTATCATGATGATTCGTGCCCGCCATCAAAATAAGGATATTACGACTGCTGCCCAATGCTCCCTGAATACAGTAAAAACAATCAGGCATGAACTAGAGACTTGCAATGGTGACTACGAGGATGTAGCAAGAAGAAAGATCCCTAGCAGACGATCTGATTGCGTTCGTACAGCAGAATTCCTCGCAAATCTGCAGGAACAGGTGTTGAAGAACCCTGGCATTGGAATTCGGGCTTTGTTCGTGGAGTTGCTAACTGTAGTCAAGCCCTGGATAACAAGGGTAGCCAATGGTAGGCCGTATGTATGGCAGCAGGATTCGGCCCCTTGCCACACCTCTGGGAAAAGTCAAAAATGGTTGTCTGAAAATTTCTACGACTTCACCAGTCCAAATGTTTGGCCTCCAAACTCCCCAGACCTTAACCCCATGGATTATTTTGTATGGGGCGCAGTTGAAAAAGACACCAATCACACTTCCAGTAATACAAAAGCCCAGTTAATGGATAAAATTAAAACAGTTTTTGCGGCCCTTCCCAGGGAGACTGTAGCATCAGCTTGTTCGAGGTTCCGAAGCAGAATTGAAGCTGTGATCGATGCTAATGGTGGTTATTTTGAGTAAATCTTGTTGATAGTATTGTAATTAACTCTGCCTGTAATGTTTTTTTGTCAATTCATTAAATTTAATAGATACAAAGAAGATTTTCTTTTTCCTTACGAAACTGTCAAATTTATCCCGAACACCCTGTATATATATTTAAGATAATGAAATAAAAATAGTCTTTTCCTCAATACTAGCTGTAATAAAATTTTAGGTATATTTATTCTTTGTAGAATATCAAATAATGTCTTTTTACTTTACTATTATTAAGAGATGATTCCTTGATGAGTCTGTGACTCCCTAGATACCTCTTGGGAGTCAGGGACGCATTGAGAGAAGCCACACCAGCTATCATACCTGTTCTTGAATTCATTCATACTACATCCAATGACAAATCATTCTGATCACAAGCCACTCTATGAGAGAAAAATCTAGCATTCACCCCCCCCCCCTTGACAGCATTCCTTAGGATGCCCACTCATTTTTTTTCCATGCTCCATAAAATGAAAAATTCCATCTACTGAAATCCTGTATGACCCTTTCAGAAGTTCAAGTCTCAATCATATCACCTCACTTTCTCTTGTTTACTAGTGTCTGCAATCTACAAATCCTCAATCTATGTTCGTAATCAGTATTCCACAATCCCAATATCATTTTTAACATACTCCTTTGCACTTTCTCCAGTGTAAAAAAATTACCACTGAAATCAGAATAGACCTGTGCATAATAGTTCAAGTGAGGTCTTATCAAGGCATTGTAAAGAGGCAAAATAACTTCCTTATCTTTACATGTCAAGGTTTGTTTCCGGCGAAGGTTGGTCGATTGGTAGAGCCTCTGCTACTAATGGCTCAGTTAAGTAAGTTTGAGCGCGGTTAGTAGTTGGAAGGGGGCCAATCGTTCGATGCTGTCGGCACACTCTCCCTCGATGAGTCTTTGGACTCCCTGGAGGTGTCAAAATAATAATAATAATAATAATAATAACTTCCTTATCTTTACATGTCAAGGTTTGTTTCAACATTGCAATTAACTTCCTATCCACTAAAACACCAACATCCCTAGTCTGATCAGTTTCTTCTAGCATAATCTCACCAATATAAGATGACATTGAATATCTCATCACACCAAAGTGAATGATTTTACATTTACTGACACTGAACTGATATCCATTTTCACGGATTGCCCAAAATTCTAGCCTATTTTAAAATCATTCTGCAAGTACTGCATGTCAGCCACACTCCTGATTACCTTATCTATCTTTGCATCATTAGCAAATAGCTGTATGTCACGTATCAAATTCTTCTCAGTGCTATTTAATGTATAGACTGAATAACAATGGACCAAGGACTGATCCTCGTGGTAGACCACTGGTTACCTTAAATCTTGCAGACTCACATCTCCCATATACCACTTTTTGATATCTGTCAATCAGCCATCCTCTTATCAATGCTAATATTTTATAATCCAGTCCCATATTCCCAAATTTATGCAACAGTCTTCCATGCTGTATTCTGTCAAAAGCCTTAGCAAAATCCAAAAGAATCACGGCGTATCTATTCCCCTTGTCTAGCTCAATGGTAACATTATTATAGATTGTGAGCAAGTTGCTAAAACATGGCTTTCGCTTAGTAAACCCATGCTGTTCATTACAAAGTAGAGATTCTCTGTCAATGAATTTCTGTGTGCGAGGCCTAACCAACTTTTCCAAAATATTCACTGCCAAACCCTGTAGTTGTATACATCAGTCTTTGAACCACTCTTGTGCAATGGGATTACCATACATTCTTTCCACTCCTGTGAAATCTTTCCTGTACTCTCTCTCTCTATGTTCACTAGGCATCTACAGATGCCGTATGGTCATTCCGATGCTCGATGATGTTCCACACCAGGCCTCGCCATGTAGTCCTGTTGTATGCTTTTCTGGCAGCCTCAACTCTCTGAAGATCAGTCACTCCACACATGCCATCCATCCATCTCATTGATGGTCTACCCCTGCCTCTTTTTCCAGGAACTTTACCTTCTATTACTGTTCTGAGAAGTCCTCCTTCCATCCTTTCTATGTGTCCAAAATATTTTAACTTTCTTCTGTCAATATCCTTAAGGAGCCTTAAAGTTCTACTAATCTTTTCTAACACCCATTCATTTGTATGCCTTTCAGTATATGATATCCTCAACAACCTTCTGTAACACCACATCTCAAAAGCAGATATCCGTTTCTTATCTGACTTCTTTAGGTTCCAAGTCTTGCATCCATAAGTCGCTGTTGGAAAAACAACTGCAACTAAAATCTTCAACTTTGTTCCCATGGAGATAGATCCATCCTTCCAGATTTTAGACAGGTCTCTGACTGTTGTTTTAGCTATTCCTAACCTTTTTCTGACATCTTCTGAACAGCAATTCTTCACATTAATAATGGATCCAGGTACTCAAACTTGCTGACTTCCTCAATTCTTTCTCCATTAAGATACATTTGTTTCTCAAGAGCTTCTCTGTTTGTTTTTCCTTTGAGAACCATGATCTTTGTCTTGCTAGAATTGAGTTCAAGTCCTCAGTAATAACAGAGGACTGTAATAACTGTTAGAACTTGTTAACTTTGTCAAGAATTAGTCCTAGTTCTTCCATGTCATTACAAAGGAGTACTGTATCATCAGTGTACCTCAGATTACTGATCAATCTACCTCCTATCGTAATTCCTGTCATGAGCTCATCCAATGCTTCACACATGATGTCCTCTGCATGTATACTAAACAAGTGAGGAGAAAGTAAACATCCTTGTCTAACTCCTTTTCCAACTTGAAGCCAGTCAGTCATTCCAACACCTGTTCTAACTGTGGCTTCTTGCTCCTTATACAAGTTGGCTATCAATCTGATAGTGTGTTGAGGAAAACCCATTCTTTTCATTACTTCCCACAGTTTCACATGCTCAACACAGTCAAAAGCTTTAGAGTAGTCTAAGAAACACATTACCAGAGGGAGTCTGAATTCTTTATATTTTTCTATGATCTGTCTAAGGCAAAGGATCTGATCGCTGGTGCCCCTACCTTTCCTAAAACCTGCTTGTTCCTCGGGCATCTCTGCCTCAACTTTGGCCTCAATCCTATTTAGCATGATCTTTAATAAACTTTTGCTTGCATGAGATATCAAACTAATAGTTCTATAATTTTTGCATGCCTTCATATCACCTTTCTTGTGTAGTGGTATGAAAACTGACTTCTTCCAGTCTCTAGGCCATGATCCTGTCTCCCATATCCTTGTAATCAATCTATGAAACACTCTTATCCCTCCATCCCCTATGGCCTTAATTAACTCTGCTGGGATTTCATCTGCACCTGGGGCCTTATTGCTGTTGAGCTGCTTAACTGCTCTTTCAACTTCATGCCTAAGTGGAGGAGGTTCCAAATCAATCCTTTCTTTTAGGCTTGCACGGTGATCCGAATGCATTTTTGGAAATTATGGAGACAACTACCGTGTTTGAATAAAAACTTTAATTTACTATTACTAAAATTTTACAATTCGACGTTTCGACCTTTATGTTAAGGTCATCTTCTGGAGCGTACAAATATACACAGGAAACAAGCTATACTACAATCATACTGGTTCGTTAAAGACACTGACTAACCGCTACCACAATTGTTGGCCTGACCTCTGGTGGGAAAAAAAAAAAAAAAAAACTTTATATAAAATTGTACATCAGCGCTAAAGTCCTATTATTTGTGTTGTCTACTATACACATATATTAACATTTTATTAACATCATTCCAGCCAGTTGGAGTGGAATGGTTTCTAATAATAGCAGATTGGCTAGAGTCCTGACTTGTGTTGAATCTTTCAAATTAGGTTGGCTGAATGTGTGCCATCCAGATCCTTGGAATTTTCATACCATCTTTATTGTTGATATTTGGGTGGTTTATCAGGATTTCGCAGGATTCTTTAAATTTTCTTTCGTACCATGTTTTTGTACGGTGTAAGGAGCAGGTGCTTTTCCAGTTGATTTGGTGTAAGGTGTTGAGTGCGTGGTCTGAGAGGCCTGCTTCACCATAATGGTTATATTTAATGTGTCTAATGTGTTCTTTTTTGCGTATAGGGATTGTCCGTCCTGTTTCACCAATGTACGGTAAGTTACAGGTGCAGCGGATGCAATAGACTCCAGGATGTGCTAATGGGAGGAGAGGGTCCTTAGAGGAGCTGAATATGGTTTTAAGTTTAGTGGGTAGTTTAAAGGTGGCATTAAGGTTATAATGTTGTAGGATTCTGTTGATTTTTTCTGATAACCCTTTAATGTATGGGATGGCTATGGTTTTACTGTAGTCTAGATTCGTTTTTGTTGTGGTTTTATGAGTATTTTATTGACAGTATTTTTGTTATAGCCATTGTTTATGAATGTGTCACTAATGATTTTTAGTTCTTGTTTTAGGGCCTGCTGGTTAGAGCAAATAGTTGTGGCTCTGTTTTTAAGGGTGTTTATGACTCCATATTTTTGTGCTGGGTGGTGATATGAATTCGCATGTATGTATTGGCCCGTGTGTGTAGGTTTTCGGTAGACTGTGAAGGATAGATTGCCTGAAGGAAGACGTGTAACTAGTGTGTCTAGGAACGGGAGCGAATTTTGGTTTTCGATTTCGATGGTAAATTGTATGCGTTCGTGTTGTTTGTTTAGGTGGCTGAGGAATGCGTTTAGCGTTTGTCGACCGTGCGGCCAGATCGCGAACACGTCGTCAACGTATCTGAGCCAGATTGTCGGTCGAAGCGTGGCGGAATCAAGAGCCCTTTGCTCAAAGGTTTCCATGTAGAAGTTCGCGATTGGGGGGGATAATGGTGAGCCCATGGCCGTACCTTCCTTTTGTAGGTAGAATTTGTTTTGCCACACGAAGTAACCGGACTTTAGTACGTGGGCAAAGAGGGCCGTAATGTCGGGCGGAAATTTGTTCTGTAGTAGGAGAATTGTGTCATTGATGGGGACATTCGTGAAAAGGGCCGAAACGTCAAAACTGACTAATAAGTCGTCTTTGTCGAGTGTTATGTTTTTGATTATGTTTATAAAGTGTTGTGTGCCTAAAAGAAAAGAAAAAATGCGTTCCAAATCAAAATTTTCTTGGTGGGAGGACTCCACATTTTCTTTATCCACTCTGCTGTACAGTTCCTCACAGTATTCTTTCCATCTGTTTTTGATTTCCTACTCTTCTGTTAGTAATGATCCATTCCTATCTTTGATGACGTTCAATTTAGGCTTAAACTTGTGCTTTAAGTCATGAACTAAATAAAACATCCTTTTATAATTATGCCTTCTCATCTGGAATTATATTTCTTCACGTTTATTAGTATAGAACTTTTCCTTGTCCTGCTTGATGGCTCTTCTGATTTCTCTATGTAATCTCTTGTATTCTTCGGTCCCTGTGTCTTTTTGTTTCCAACTGCCTTCTTTTGATTAGTTCCCATCTTGAATCTGATATCCATGGGTCTCTTGGTTTTCTTATTGGGCCGAGATACGTCTTCGCTGTATCCTGTATTATCATCTTGACTCCTTCCCAAAGCATTTCTGGTGAGATTTCCTCATTGGTCTCCAAAAAATCATCCAGCCGAGTTGATGTTTCTTCTGTGAATCCACTAGGAATTACTCTAACATCCAATCTAGTGGAATGTGCCTGACCTGGAAGTTTTTGGAGTCTTAGTCTTACTTTGGCTCTTACCAGCTGATGGTCTGTACCACAATCTGCTCCAGGACAAGTATGCACATCAGAGATGCTTGTCTTCCACTGCTGGAGAGCCAGGATGTAATCAATCTGGTGCCTTGACCTATCAATGTTAGATATCCAAGTATAGGTCCGTCGTGGATGTTTCTGGAAGCAGGTTCCTGTTCTGAGACTCAAATTATATAGCGTGATCAAAGGAGTAGCCAGTTCAACTGAGCACTCTTTTAGCATCTTCTGTGATATTCCATCAGTCCCTATTATAAAAATTATGGAAACAACTACCGTGTTAGAATAAAACTTCAGTTTAATATAAACCAAAATAATCACTCGCTATTTCAACTTTCACATTAAGGTCATCATCTGGAATACACACACACACAAAGAAAAAATGTAATTTTAGCATACCATGTAGATTGTAGTGCAGCTTGTTTCTTTGTATATATGTGTATACTCCAGATGATGACTTTAATGTGAAGGTCTAAAATGTAGAGTGATTATTTTTGGCTTATATTAAACTGAAGTTTTACTCTAACACAGTAGTTGTTTCCATAATTTTTATAATGAAATCTGATCACTGTGTAACCATGAAGGAAAGGATTCTTATTAAGTTTGTACAACAGCTCTAGTACCTCATCCTGATACACCTGAATTTCTATATCAGTGAAGAAGGAGCAGTGAGCATAATGTTACATACACCAGATTGATAACTTTTGGTAAAATGGGAACTCATTAGTTGAACGATCTCTTCTGCATCTGTCACTCACATATCATCTGCATTTAGTAGTTATTCTTTCATATTTATTCTTTTTTTTACTTGCAGCATAACGGCAGAATTCTTTTGGGTTGTTTTTAGCTTGCAGAGCCAGTTTCTTTTTGTATTAGACTTTATTTTCCATACAACAGTTGTGACTCTTCTGTCTTGCTGCTCATGATCTTCATAAGTGACATCATTCTTAAACACATAATTCCTTCCATATCATCTTTTTCTTATAAATCTCTTGCTTAATTAGATTAAACATCTATTTCACTCCTATCCTATTTATTCTTTGAACACTAGGGACACATTCTGTTACTGCATCATTTAAGTATTTTTTTAAATCCTTCCCATGCACTGTCAATATTCTTCCCAAACAACCGATACCATGGTGCAGAACCCAACATATTCCTCCATTGGTCATAATTTCCAACTTTGTAGTTCAGCATGTAATCTTTTCTGAATGGGGCATTCATAAAGTTAGCGATGTTTTAGCAATTGCGAACAACCAGAGGCAGAATAGTTACATAACATTTCATCACATAACAGAGGTAGATAATTTAACATTTCAATTAAGATGCAACTATAATACTTTTTCATAATTTTTAAACAGGAGATGAGTTTCTAAAATTCCCTTCTTTTTTTTTTTCTTTTCAAAAAGTAGTTGTAAACAAAATGTTGAATCCATTGTAGAGTGTTATTTAATAAACTAATTTTTTCGGACAGATTTTCTTTTATCTCCTGTTTTTTTTTCTTTTTAAATGTTAGTATTAACTACACTCATATTCAATTACATTATTTACTGTTGAGGTTCTTGAAGCCTTTCAGCAAAATGTTGAAGTAAAGACAAACCTCTACTTATGAGCTTTCAAGATATGAACATTTCAAAAACTAATAAATTGCAACTCAGTTCATTTTATGAATACAAAATCCCATGACTGCAAACATTTTATGATGCCTGATGTTCACTGATATTTTAAGATGCAGAATGGAAACTATTTAGCTTGATAATAGGGCGCTAGTGGGTCAAGCGCTACGGACGTGTTTTGAAGAGCTCCTGATTCAGATAAGTTTTACTAGGAATAATTAAGTATATATGCGTAATTGTTTAAGTAAGAGCGGCTGTAAACGTTGTACGCTACTGATATTATTAGTGTGGGGTTTTTTTCCTTGCTTAAACTAAATACGAAAACGTTAATATTAGACCTAGTAACCTGCAGAGAAAAAAAAAAAAAATGGCGGCGGCATTGTCATTCCATGATTTTAATTTGGATTTCAGTCGGTTCGTTAAGTGTGAGGTCTGTTATATGTATTCCTTCGATTACATAAATGATTTGTGGATGTTTAGTGCGGATGGAAGAAGGGTGTGTGCGAAATGTAACCTGAACGAGGAATTGATGAATGCGAATATGAAGTTGATGACAGAAAGTGCTAGTACCGCTTGTGTCGCGAGTGCACGTTTGAAAGAGAAGGATGGTGGGAAAGACAGGCGAAAAAATGTTAAAAAATCAGGAAAAAAGAAAAAGAGCGATTTGACAACCATAACGGATGTTAAAAGGGACGAAAGTGAGGCGGAAAGAAACGAAATTGAGAGAACGAATGAAAGTAGAAATGGCGTGATGCAGAAATCGCATGTAAAAAAAATCGAAAGAATGAATGATAGTGAAAAAAGAATGACTGATGGCGAAAGTTGGACGCATGTTGGAACGAAAGTACTGAACCAAAGAAAGATGAATGACAATAAAAGTGAGAAGAATGATAGTGAAAGTTGGACGTATGTTGGACCGAAAGTACGGAAACAAAGAAGGATGAATGAGAGGGAAAGTGAGAAGAGGGGGTCGAGAGTTAGAAAGTTAGAAAGATTTAATGATAGAGTGAATGTGTCGCGAGGTTCGGAAGGTGAATTGGATTGGATGAAGCAAGAAATGAAATGGATGCGGAATGAAATTAAGAGAATTCAGGTCAAAACTATTAAAATAAATCATGATGGCATGAAAGAGTTAACAAAAGATGAGCGAGTGGCATTGTATGGCGACTCCATTATTAAAGGTGTGCTAGAGGATAAAATGCACAAGGTATGTTTTCCAGGCGGTAAAATGAGTAGAGTGATTGAGGCATTGAATATGAGGCGGGAACGAGCAAAAGAGTTAATTGTATCAATTGGTACAAATGATCTGAGAGAGAACAAAGAGCATGTCAAAATGAATGTCAGGAGACTGCTTGGAAAGATAAAGGAGAATAGTGTGACAGGAAGGGTGGTCAGTGTGTTGCCTAGGTATGATTGTGGTGAAATGAGGCGGAGAGCAAGGATTATGAATGATATTCTGGCTGAAATGTGTGAGGAGATGGGAGTACAGTTTGTTAATGTGTGGAATGAGTTTGAGGGACGAAGTGAGCTGTATGGAAGCGATGGACTGCATTTGAGTGGTTATGGTGCGAGTCGCTTGGAGAGACTGCTGCTGGAAAGTGGAGAAGTGAATAGAGAGAATGAATCAGATCGAGAGGAGAGTAAGACAGGAGAGATTGAAGGAGTGGAAATGAATGTGGAAGTGAGTGGTATGAGTATAGAAAATGAGAGAATGGGTGTGCAAGAGGAGCAGGGAAACGGGGAGGCTCAGGGCGGACAGGGATACACAGCGTGAGAAAGGTGGATGCTCCAAGAGGAGGTGAGAGCATGTGTAGGCAGGAAAGTAATGGGATGATCAGGGATCAAAAGGAAACAGATGGAATTGCAAAGGGTTCTAAAATGAAGAAGCAGAAAGGGAAATGGCCCCAGTCCAGCATGGAGAGATCACATCGAGTGAGTGGTATCAGTGGAACTAGCTGTAGATCCAGAAATGAGTTGTTGTGTTTGTATACCAATGCTAGAAGTATAAGAAACAAGGCGGATGAAATGGTTGCACTAATTGCGTCTGTGCACCCAGAGATTGTCGGAATAAGTGAGACATGGTTAGATGAGGATGACATCCTGACAGGAATAGAGATGGAAAGGTATGATGTGTTTCGTGAGGATAGAAGGGGTAAAAAGGGAGGGGAGTGCTATTGATGATAGAGAAAGAGTTATGTCCATACAAGGTAGAGATGCAAGAGGGAAATGGGGCCAGTGGTTTTGAGGCAGTATGGTGTGAGATAGAGGTGAATAGAATCAAATACTTGGTGGGATGTTGTTATAGACCTGGTAATGTGGATGGTGGTGATAGTGAAATGTATAGTCAAATAAGCCAAGCAAATAAGAAAAGGGTGATCATTATGGGTGATTTTAATTATGGCAATATAGACTGGAATGAAGAGATAGCAACTGGAAGTAAAGAAAATGAGTTTCTTGAGTTTTTGAGGGATAACTACCTCAGACAGTATGTAACAGAGGGCACAAGAGGATTAAGGGTCTTGGATTTGGTCATCTCATCGGAGGATGTAATTATCAATGAGTTATCAAATCATCCACCAATTGGTGAAAGTGACCATGAGGTGATTACTTGGGTGGTTGCCAGCAGTACAAGGACCCCTGTGAAAAAAGGGTATATGTGGAACTACAAGGGGGGTGATTATGAAGAGCTCAGGAGACAGCTTGCAGGTGTAGCATGGAATGAGGAGTTAGCTGGAAAAGAGATCAATGCAGCGGGGGATTTTCAAAAAATATTTAGTGGATGCAATGTCTAAATGTATACCATGGGTGAGAAGGTTAAATAAGGTAGGTGTGAGATGGATGAATAAAGAGATTAAGCATGCAATACAGAGAAAAAGGGCATTGTGGAGGCAGCATAAGAGAAGTGGAAGTAACCAATTTCATGAGGTCTACAAAGACCAGGCAAGGAGGGTGACTTGGTTGGTGAGAGTAGCTAAAGAGAGGTATGAACAGCAGTTAGCTAATGAAGCTAAAAAGAATCCTAGGGAGTTCTTTCGATATGTAGCCAGCAAAAGAAAGAATGATTATGGAAGGATGACATTGATTGGAGGAAATGGTATAAAGACAGCTGTTGCAGAATGTGTGGTGGAGATACTTAATGAGCAGTTCATAAAGATCTTTCAATCTTGTGAATGTGACTTCATGGAGAGATTAAGAGCAGTTGATGATGGGGAGGAGAGACTGACTGTAAGTGAGCAAGAGGTGTTTAGGGAGTTGAGTAAACTAGATGTAAATAAGGCTGTGGGACTTGATAATATATCACCGCATATTCTGAAGGAATGTGCCAGAGAGTTGACACCTGCCTTGACATATTTTTTTAATACGAGTCTTGCACTTGGTCAAGTCCCTAAAGAGTGGAAGGAGGGCAAGATTTTGCCACTTCATAAAGGAGGTGATCGAACTCAAGCATCGAACTATAGGCCTATCTGTGTGTCAGGTGTTGTGATTAAGTTGTTGGAGAAGCTTGTGAGAACTAGGATCCAGAGTTGGGTTGACAACAATGGTATAATCTTTGATGGACAGCATGGATTTGCTAAAGGGAGGTCGTGTTTTAGTAATCTACTTACTTATTACAATAAAGTGACTGCTTCCTTGGACAGAGGAGAAGGATACACAGTGATATACTTGGATTTTGCAAAAGCTTTTGATAGAGTACCTCATGATAAGTTGACAGTCAAATTAGAGCAGATGGGGTTGGATATTAGATTAGTGCATTGGATTGGAGACTGGCTATCTGATAGGTATCAACAAGTTGTGTATGGGGGTGCAATATCCAGGAAAAGGAAAGTCATTAGTGGAGTGCCTCAGGGATCTGTTTTAGGGCCATTACTATTTAACTTGTATATTAATGATATTGGCGAAGATTTGGATGGAGATATTCAGTTGTTTGCAGATGATGCAAAGTTGGGATGAACCATGAAGAGTAGAAAAGATGTTGTGGCCTTACAATAAGACTTGAATAAATTGAGTGATTGGGCACGAGAATGGGAGTTCAATGTTGCAAAATGTAAGGTTTAAAATTTGGAAAACCAAGATGGGATGCAGAATTTATGCTTGGTGAGAATATATTGTTGGAAGTAGAGGAAATAAGAGATCTGGGAGTGATAGTGGATAAGGATCTAAAATTTAGGGGACACATCGCCAAAATTGTGAAGACAACACAAAGACTTCTGGGAATGATGAGGAGGACACTGACGTGTAGAAGTAGGGAGATTCTTGTTCCATTGTATAAGGCTTTGATTAGGCCACACATGGACTATTGTGCACAGATTTGGTCACCTGGTTTTCAGAAGGATGAAGAGATGTTGGAAAGGGTCCAAAGGCGACTGACTAAGGTAGTTTCTGACCTCTGGAATGTCGAGTATGAGGAAAGATTGAAAAGATGTAATTTGCAGAGTCTAGTGGAGAGAAGGAAGATATGATAGAGACCTACAAGTTGGTAAGGGGTTGTTATAGGATCAATGGTGGAGAAGTTCTACAGAGAATAGTGGGAGATCAGGGGAGAACCAGAGGTCATCCCTGGAAACTGTATAAAGAGGGTGTGAGTAGGAGAGTGAGAGGCAAGTTTTTTTCGTGCAGAGTTGTGAATGATTGGAATGCCTTGCCTGAGAGTGTGGTGTCTGCAAGGAGTTTGAATGTGTTTAAGACCCGGTATGATGAGATGTGTGTGAGATAAAAGGACCTCCTAGATGAGTCTTTGACTCCATGAGGTCTTGTTTAATAATAATAATAATTCCTTCCCCGGCTAAAGAAAAGTCTAGAGAAGTCACATCTAATAAGGAGTATCAGTGAAACTTGTTATAGATCCAAGAATGAGCTGCTATGTTTGTATACAAATGCTAAACATATCAGAAACAAGGGAAATGAAATAGTTGCATTGATTGAGTTGATTTGTCCAAAAAATTGTTGAAATAAGTGAGACATGGTTGGATGAGGATGATATCCTAATAGGAATAGAGATGGAAGGGTATGATGTATTTATTTCATAAAGACAGAAAAAGTAAAAAGGGAGTCCATACAAGGTAGAGATGCAAGGGAGAAATAGTGGCAGTTTTTTTTTTGAGGCAGTATCATGTGAGATAGAGATGACTAGAATGAATACTTCATTCGATGTTGCAAAATATCTGGTAATGCAGAGGGTAGTGACCAGGAAATGTATAAGCAAATTAGCCACACAAATGGAAAAAAGGTGATTTTAATTATGGTGATATAGATTGGGATAACAAGATAGCAATCAGAAGTAAAGAAAATGAGTTTCATGAGTTTTTGAGGGCAACTACTTCAGGCAGTATGTAACAGAGGGCACACAAGGATTGATGGTCTTGGATTTTATCATCTCATCAGAGGATGTTATTATAAATGAGGTGCCAATCTCCCTCCAGTTGGTGAAAGTGACCATGAAGTGATTACCTGGGTGGTTGCCAGCCATGTGAGGACTTCCGTGAGGATAGGGTATATGTAGAATTATGAGGCTGGTGATTATGAGAAGCTCAGGAGACAGCTTGCAGTTGTAGCATGGAATGAGGAGTTGAGTGGAAAGGAAATCAATGCTCATTGGTTGATATTCAAGAAATAATCAGTAGAAACAATGTCTATATGTATTCCAAAGGTCAGGAGATTAAATAAGGTGGGTGTGAAATGGATGAACAAAGAAATTAAGCATGCAATACAGAGGCAAACATAAGAGGAGTGGTAATAATCAATTCCACAAGAAACACAAAGAACGGGCAAGGAGGATGACTTGATTGGTAAGGGTAGCAAAAGTTCAGTATGAGCAGCAGTTAGCTAATGAAGCCAAAAAAAAAAAAAAAAAAAATCAAATCAAATCAAATCTTAGGGAGTTCTTTCCATATGTAGCCAGAAAAAATAAGAATGATTATTTATGGTAGGATGGCACTGATTGAAGAAAATGGTATAAGGATAACTACTGCATTGGATATAGTTGAGATATGTAATGAGCAGTTCATAAAGGTCTTTCATCCTTGTGAATGTGACATCATGGAGAGTTTGAGGAGGGGGAGGGGAGACTGACTGTGAGTGAGGAATAGGTATATGGGGAAATAAGCAAACTTGATATTAATAAGGCTGTGGGACTTGATATGTCACTGTCTCTTGATGGAACGCATCAGGGAGGTGACATAAGGGAGGTGACAGAATTCAACTATCAAATTATAAGCTAAGCTGTGTGTGTCAGGTGTTGTGGTGAAAGTGTTGGAAAGGCTGGTGAGAATCAAGATCAAGAATTGGGTTGACAATAATGGTATTATCTTTGATGGACAGCACAGATTTGTTAAAGGGAGGTCATATTTTAGTAATCTACTTACTTATTACAGTAAGGTGACAGCAGCATTGCACATCGGAAATGGATACACAGTAGTACACTTGGACTTTGCAAATGTTTTTGATAGATAAGTTGATGGTCAAACTAGTGCAGATGGGGGGCTGAATATTATATTAGTGCATTGGATTGGAGATTGGCTGTCTGATAGGTATCAACAAGTTGTGTTTGTGGAGCAGTATCCCCGAAGAGGAAAGTCACTAGTAGTGTTCCTCAGGTATGTGTGTTTAGAGCCATTGTTGTTTAACCTGTATGTTGATGATATTGGGGATGATTTGAATCAACATAAGAAGCCTGAATGGCAAAGAAATGGAGCTAGCTGAGGAATTAGATAAGTACCAGATCAACATAATAGGGATGACTGAAACAAAAAAGACCAAAACTAGTGAGATCTTTCTGAGTAATAAATACAAAATGTTATATTCAGGCAATGATAATCAAGGAAAAGAAGGAGTAGCCATAGTATTCAACACAAAATATGAGGCTAATCTTCTTGGATGGCAGTCAGTCTCAAGTAGATAAGGTAGAAGTGGAGGAATTTTTTGAGGATTTAGAAAAAGCAACTGACACAATGAAAAAGGAAAAGTTAGTCCTTGTTGGGGATCTAAATCGCAGAGTAGGAAATGATTGTGAGACATACAAAAATATTTTGGGAAAATTTGGAGAAAAGAGCAAAGCTAATAATAATGGCAAATATCTGTTGGATTTCTGCTCAGGACATGGAATGGTTATTACTAACACCACGTTCCAACATAAAAATGTGCACAAATTCACATGGAGAGAAGAGGCTAGGAATAAGAAAAGTCTCATTGACCATGTTATTGTTGATAGTGATGTTTTCTCCCTGGTTCAGGACACCAGAGTGTACAGAGGATTTGAAATTGGAAGTGATCACTATTTAGTCTTGAGCAGGATAAAATTGAATTTCATATTGAAAATAATAACATGTAAGAAAGTTTTAAAGCGAATAAAAGTTGAGCAGCTCTCAGATGTGAACTGTAGACTAAAATACACAAAGATTATTGAAGAAAAAATGAAAGAGTTTCAGAACAGGAATCAAACCCTGGAGATTCAGTGGCAAACTCTGAAGAAAACATTGATTGATTCTGCCAGAGAGGCATGTGGTGAGGTTGTCTGCAAGGATAAAAAAATCAGAACTCCCTGGTGGACACAGGAAGTTAAAGAGGCAGTGAAGGAAAAGAAGAAAGCATATCAAAAGTTCATGGCAAATAAGTCAGCTTGTGCTCTTAGAGAATATAGAGACAAATGCAAGAATGCTAAATACTGTGTGAAACTAGCTAAACAAAAGTCATGGGAGTACTTTGGCAAGAATATAGAAAATAAATATCAAGAAGGTGGCAAAATATTCTGTAGGTTGTTGAAGAAACTTAGGAATGGAGGAAAGAGTGCTGTAAAAGGAGTTAGAGATGATAAAGGTGACATGAAAACTGAAGAAAAAGATATCATTGAAGTATGGAGTAATTACTTTGAAAAACTGCTAATCGAAACAAGCAGTGATGACAGCACAGTGGTAAAAAACACTGATCAGGCATGCAGGCAGGAATACATATCCATACTTGAAGTAGAAAAAGCCATCAAAGGCTTGAAATGCGGAAAGGCAGCTGGAGTAGATGATATTCGACCAGAAATGTTGAAGTATGGTGGTATAAGAGTCTTAGAGTGGCTGCACTGCATAGTTCAGAAAGCCTGGACAGAGGGACGAATTCCTGAAGATTGGAGTAGAGCTCTGATAGTACCCATATATAAAAAGGGAAATAAAACTGAATGTGAGAATTACAGAGGTATTTCACTACCGAGTGTTCCTGGCAAGATCTATGCAAGTATACTTGAGAAACGGTTGAGAAGAATTGTGGAAGAAAAGCTTGGTGAAGAACAAGCTGGATTCAGGCCAAACAGAGGCTGTCAAAATCAGATCTTCACTTTACGACAAATAGTCGAGAAAGCATGGGAATATAACAAAGATCTGTATTTAAGCTTTGTCGATTTGGAAAAGGCATATGATAAGGGGCCAAGAGAGAAGCTGTTCAATACACTACAGTTATATGGTGTCAATGGGGCATTATATCAAGCAATACTTAGTCTTTATTTGAGTTGTAAGTCAGAAGTTAGAATTGAAGGAAGTACAGGAAGATGGTTTAATGTTAAATCTGGTGTGAGACAAGGATGTACATTATCCCCTCTGTTATTCATTATCTATATGGATCACATTATGAAGGAATGTGGTATTAAACCTGATATCAAAATTGGAGATGTTAATGTCAGCTCTTTGCTTTATGCGGATGATGTTATACTTCTAAATAAATCCGCTACAAGTCTGCAAGATTCTCTGACTAAATTGAATAGCTGTTGTAATAGATATGGTATGAAGGTCAGCAATAAAAAGACAAAGACAATGAAAATAGGCAGAATCATTGAAAATGTCAACTGTGTTGTGAATGGAGAACCTGTGGAACAAGTAAAACATTTCAGCTACTTAGGCATGATTTTTACTGAAGATGGTAAATTAAATATAGAAATTGACAACAGAATCAGCAAAGCTGGTATGGTGGGAAGTCAATTGAATAAATTCATATGGAATAAAGAGAAATTAGTCGGAACACTAAATTAGCTGTATACAAGACAGTGTTCAAACCAGTTTTAACTCATGGATCTGAGAGCTGGGTCAGAAGTAAAACACTTGACCAAAGACTAGAGACCGCAGATATGAGAGTCCTGAGAAAGATTAGAGGTGTGAACAGATGGCATCAATGGCAATATCATATTAAAAACGAGGATATTAGGAAAGAACTTGACATTGTCAGCATCCAGGAATGCATTAGCAGAGCTAATCTCAGGTGGTATGGTCACCTAAACAGAATGGGCGAGGAAAGATTAGCAAAACAAGTGTTTTCTGCCAGGTTGGCAGGAAAACGACTCAGAGGAAGACCAACATATAGGTGGATTGATGCGGTACAAAGTGCCTTAGATGATAGAAATATAAGATGTGATAATGTTGGAGTCTTGACAAGTAACAGACTGATTTGGAGGAAAATTGTAGATAGGAAGTTAATAATGATATAATTTTTTCATGTAGTACTATCATATCCTGTACACCCCTTGTGGGTACATAGCAGGAATTTGATGATGATGATGATTCTATGCCATATTGAATATTTTCCAGTTGCTGAACATATTCCACATGTTAACAGTGATTGCATATTTTGAGGGTAATAAATAGAATGGTATATGTAAATATCATTATTATTATCTGAGACCTTCAGGGAATTAAGGACTCATCAAGAGAGGCTATAAATTACCCAAACGAGCTGTCATGCCGTCCCTTAAATTCATTCACACTAGATGCACCCACTAAAGGCCAATTATAGAAAAACTACTCTTATTCCTCTCTTGACAGCAAACAAAACTTAGTTTCCATGAATGCCCCTGTGTTCTCTCCCCACCTTCCATAATGAAAAATTTCATTAGACAATATCCTATAACACCCATTCAGAAGTTTATAGATCTCTATCATATTACCCCTCTTTCACCAGTTAACCAGTCTGTAATCCACATACTTGCCATCTATCCTCATAACCTGAAGTCCATAATCTTTAACTCTTGCACCCTTTCCACAGCTTGGAACCTGGGAGACGAAATCTTCACACAATAATCCACATGTGGTCTTATCAAGGCCCTATAAAGAAGCAAAATGACTTCCTTATCCTTACTTGTAAAGGTTTATTGCAATTATCTTCTGAGTTTTGCTATGTAATCTTTGAACTTCAAATTGCTGTCCGCCATTATACCAAGATCCCTATCCTCATCAGTTTTTTGTAGCATAACCCCGTTAATATAATATGCTGCTGGAAATCTAATCACAGCAAAGTGCATAACTTTACACTTACTAACATTAAACTGACAGCCGTTTTTGTTTGCCCAAATTTCCAGATTATTCAAATCATTTTGTAAGTACTAGATATCGGTCAGCATCCCTGATTGCCCTGCCTATCTTTGCATCATAGTCAAACAATTGCACATATCCTGTTAGATCCTTCCTAATGTCATTAATGTATAGATTGAACAACAATGGCTCAAAGTCTGAACCCTGAGGTGCACCACTGGTCACCTTAAATCTAGCAGATTTACACCCATTGCATACCACTTTTTTGATATCTGTCTGTCAACCATCCACTGATCCAAGTCAGGAGTTTATAATCCAATCCTATAATCCAGTTTATGCAACAGCCTTTTGAGTGGCAAAATCCAACATTATCATAGTGGATCCATTCCCTTTACCAAACTTGGCTGTAATATCGTTATAAAATATGAACAAATTGCTAAAACATGACCTTCCTTTAGTAAACCCATGTTGCATCTTGCAGAGTATAGCTTGTTGGTCTACTCATTTTTGTATATGAGAATTCTTACCAACTTCTCTAAAATCTTCTACCACACCAGATACTGATAGGTTGGTAGTTAGACATCAGTTTTTGCACCACCATTGTACAATGGGACTATCAATACATTCCTTCCATTCCTGTGATATCATTCCTGAGCCGAGACTCAAGTTATGCAAACACGTGAAAGGCCTAGCCAATTTGGCTGAATATTACTTTAGCAAGAGTGCTGATATTCCATCTGTCCCTATAAACAAATTCTTATCCAGGCTATGCAACAACTTAACCTAATTTTCATGCACTTCTACTCTTCATCCAATGCAGCAGTAGCACTGTGCATCATGCTACATACACCTGGTTGATATATCTTAGCAAAGTGAGCACTCATTAGCTTGTTCATTAAACTAGAGTACCATCTACATTCAGTAAAGTTATTCTTCCACATTCGTTCCTTCTTTTGCTTGTGGCATAATGACAAAATTCTTTTGGATTGCCTTTATGGCCAATTTCTTTTCATACTCCAATTTAGCTTTCTGCACAATACTCATTCTTTTCCGGCCTACGCTTTATATATTTTATAACTCCACTCACGCTTATTCTCACGATATTCTTTCCACATCTTCTTGTGGATCTCTTGCTTAATAAGGTTGCACACATCGATTTCACTTCCAACCTATTTACTCTTTGAACACTAGGATACATTTAGATACCGCCTCATTGAAGCACTTTTTCAAAAATTTCCATGCATTGCTGACATTTTTCCCATTCAGTAACTGATATCATGGAACCAAGGATAGTATTCTCCTAAGTTGATCATAATTTCCAGCTTTCTAGTTCAGTATGTAACTTGTTCTAATGGAAACATCAATATAATTAGACACTTCCCAAGAAAGCCTGGCATGATTGCTGTCACCAACTGGTGATAAAATAGTCATATTTTTAACAGAGACCCCTTCTGATGCTATGAACAAATCTATCACTCTTTGATCTCAAGTTCCTTCTTTCACATGCTGCTTGAGATAGTTGTCTCACAACAATTCAATAAATTTCTCTTAATTCTTATCATGAGATTTTCTTATACCCAATCAATGTTTGGATAATTAAAGTCACCTATAATGATCACTTGTTTAGTACTCATAAGGCTAAATAGTCTTCGTCCCCTGGAACTGAGCCAGCAGGTCTGTAGCAACACTCCACCTTATATTTCATTCTGTTAGCCTCCACTTCACACCAGATAGCCTCAAACTCACTACTACATGGGACATTGTTACCATCATTATTTTCTTGCGTTTCTACCCTAACTGGACTTAAGTTGTCTGATATCATTAGTAGCACTTCCCATCCTCTCCTATCTGTTCTGTCATTCCTAACACTTAATTCCCAGATTTCAGAAATGCTAACAATCTTAGGCCACATCACATTCAATAAAGGAATGAATTCAACTCCTTTGTTGCTGATGCTCCTGACATTTGTGTATAGACATAAATTACCACCTAGCCGATTCTTACAATTAGATACGTTATCTATTTGGCCCTTTTCTGTTGTAGAACTTTCTATTTTCCCTCTCCAGACATACTCAAAAGGTCCAAACCCAAAACGTATATTTTCATCCCTTTGCCAGATGCATAACCGTTTTACAAATCCATTCATATCACGTTTGTATATCATAGCCAAACTTTCACACACGTTTTCCCATTCCTTCCTAGATGATCTAGTTTCCTTAAGTCTCTGCATTAAGTCTTATCCCAATAAGTAATTTTTCTAGGCTCCTGATGCCAAATGAATTTAAGTGCAGGCTATCCATCTTATACAAATGCACTCCGCATGTCTAAAAATTCACATCCATTTCTTCTACACAGCCTGCGCATGGAATCATTTGCTATCATTGTCTCCTTCCTTAACTCGATGCTGTCATATTTGGGTAGCAAAATCTACAATTTTTACTCTCTCACATTTCTTTCTCGCTTCTTCCAACAGACCTTTCATATCCTCTCTCATATTATATTTGTTGCTACTTAAATTATTAATTCCTACAAGACCTACCATCTCTTTTACTTTTGTGTATGTCTGGTTTTTGATTACATTTGTCATATCTTTAATTTTCATCCACAGGAAACTAGGAGCAGTGATGCCCTTCACAAGTGCAAATTTTATGATTGAACTACCATACCATATCATCTCTTTTTTCTTAGATTTTTCATTGACTTACCTTGTTGCTATCATTGTCTTCTTCCTTAACTCGATGCTGTTATATTTGGGTAGCAAAATCTACAATTTTTACTCTCTCACATTTCTTTCTCGCTTCTTCCAACAGACCTTTCATATCCTCTCTCATATTATATTTGTTGCTACTTAAATTATTAATTCCTACAAGAACTACCATCTCTTTTACTTTTGTGTATGTCTGGTTTTTGATTACATTTGTCATATCTTTAATTTTCATCCACAGGAAACTAGGAGTAGTGATGCCCTTCACAAGTGCAAATTTTATGATTGAACTACCATACCATATCATCTCTTTTTTTTTAGATTTTCATTGACTTACCTTGTCATTATTTTTATTATGATTACCAAGTTTAGTGCTTTCCTGCTTCTGCTTGTTCAGATTCTTTTTCTTATCCTGTCTAAGTTTTGTTAAACATTTTTCCACTTTCTCTAATTCTTTGGTTGATTTTCTAATAATTTCTTTTAAGTGGGATATTTCCAATATTAGATTATCCTTGGATATATTATCATCGTCACTGCAGCAATGCTCCTGCTGATTGGGACAAAGGTTCTCCTCATCAGTAACAACTTATGTTTTATACCAGTGTTTTTCAACCTGTGGTCTGCGATGATGGGACAGGGGGTCTGCAGGCAGGCTTAATTAAATAAATATATTTTAATTAACCAAACAAAACAAATAATTATTGAAATAAAATGAATACTTAAAAAAAAAAAAAATAGCAGCAGAATGTTCATTCCATGAACATTCTGCTCCATCTTTTATTGCTCTTCATTCTGCCGCTACAATAATTTGTAGCGGCAGAATGAAGAGCAATTTATTGATTATTGATTTTTATTATTGAAAGTTTTTCTCCTTCCACCAATATATCTTCAGAATATCCTCATTTCTTCAGAAATGCCAAGTGATACTTGGACAAAGTGTGTCGTGAGTTAATCCTAGTATTTATATATTTTTTGAAAATGTTTTTTAATAATGGAAAAGTGGCTTAGAAGTAAGACTTTGATAAGAAAAGCAAATGAAACAGGTGATGCTAACCCTAATTGTGATACACTTGTTGTAACGACGAGTAAATCTGATACTATTGAAGTAGAAGAAACAAGTAGTTTAAAGAAAAAACAGTTGGAAATATAACAGTTCATGTTTGGAATTCGGGTTTACTTGGTGTGGAGATGAAAGTGAACAGAAACCTCAATGTGTTTTGTGTTATGAAGTGTTGTTGAATGAGTGCATGAAACCTGCGAAACTCCAACATTTAGAAACTAAACATTATGATCTGAAAAAAATAAGCCAATTGAATTTTTTCAGCAATGCTTAGAGACATAAAAATCATATGAAAGATATAGTTCGATTAATAGCAAGGCACTGGAAGCAACCTGTCTCTTAAGTTTGAGCATAGTGAAACCTCATTCTATTGGAAAAAACTTACTACTTCCAGCTATAAAAGATGTGGTAAAAACTATGTTTGGCAACAAGTTACTGAAAGATGTTGATTTGATTCCTCTTTCAAATGACACTGTTAGTAGCAGAATGAATGATATGGTAGGTGACATAGAATCTCAGTTAATCGAAAGAGTTAAGAAGAGCCCTTATTATGCATTACAAATATTATTATTATTATTTTGACACCTCCAGGGAGTCCAAAGACTCATCAAGGGAGAGAATGCCGACAGCATCGAACGATTGGTCCCCTTCCAACTACTAACTGTGCTCAAACTTACTTAACTGAGCCATTAGTAGCAGAGGCTCTACCAATCGACCAACCTTTGCCGGACTGATATACGAGGCTACTGATGTTACAAATGATGCACAGTTAATATACTACATAAGATATGCGCAGTTAATATGCTACATAAGATATGCGCATGATAACATTCATGACAATATTCTGTTTTGTAGAACTTCGTCATCTTGAACAACTGGAGAAGAAATATTTCACACTCTCAATAATTACATAATACACAAAGGGATCCAGTGAGGAAAATGTGTGGGCTTCTCTCTCTCTGGATGGCGCTCGCATCCCTAAAGGCAGGCAGTGGAGTTGTTTCTATGGTAAAGGAAGTAGATCCAGATATGAACTGGGTAAATTATTTCATACATAGGGAAGCATTAGCCTCCACAGGAATACCACCACAGTTTAAAACTGTGCTATACAATGCTGTAATGCTAGTTAATTTTATTAAAGCTCGAACGTTAATAAAATTATTATTTTCAGTACTTTGCGATGAAATGGGCAGTGAATATATACAACTTTTGCTTCATTCTGAAATTTGCTGGCTTTCCAGGGGCAAACTACTAACAAGGTTATTTCAATTAACGCATGAAGTTTTATTGTTTTGTAAATGAACGTAATTCTGATTTTGCACCACTCCTTGTTGATGAAGCATGGTTATCAACACTATCATATCTTTCAGACATTTTTTCAAAATTAAATGAACTAAATCTCTCCCTTCAGGAAAATTCTTTAACTGTTCTTGATGCCTAAGACAAAATACAGGCATTCGAGAAAAAACTGGTGTTATGGATTAGTTATGTAAAAGACAGACAATTTCCAACATTGGAATCCTTTTTAGTGTAAAACGATATTTTTGTTGATTCTGAGTTTCTGGAAAAGGTTTGTGACTACCTCAAAAATTCTGAAACAGAATTTTGAAACATATTTTCCGAATAACTTTCATAAGAAATTTCTGTGGATTCGCGATCCATTTCAGGATTACAGTCACGAGAACGGGCTTTCGTTATCGAAAAAAGAACAGTTAATTGAGCTTACAAGTGACAGCGGGCTTAAAATGCTGTTCCGTGATCTTAGTTTGACTCAATTCTGGATCTTGCTTTCTGTGAGAAGTGAATTTCCCGAATTATGTGAAGAAGCATTGACCTATCTTTGTGAGAAAGGATTTTCATCGCTCCTTCAAATAAAAACAAAATACAGAAATCGTTTTGGTGTGTGTGTCGATCTTCGACTGAAGTTTACCAATATTGAACCAGATATCCAGCAAATCTGCAAGGGGCAAGAAGCTCAACCATCTCATTAAAAGTAAGTAGTAACATAATTATATCATTTATTTATTTAATAAAAATGATATCTTTGTTCAATGATGATACACTTTTAATCGTTTACTTCCAATTTAATTATGTTTCCATATGTATTCAAAACATGCTTGTAGATTTATGCTATAAATGGCACAGTTTTTCCTGAAAGTTGGTAATCCCCACATTTATTTTTTTAAAAAAAATTACATAACTTCGTGGTCCTTAGAGTTTTCGGCATTTTACTGGTCCTTGAGCTTAGAAAGGTTGAGAAACGCTGCTTTAGACACTTTCCTGTTGTGATGAGTTTTCACACCATACTTGAGAGTAGTACAAGCTAATAATATTTTTACAATTGTTATTAAATGCTGTAGTACAATAAATACTTTAAAAAAACCTACAAAAATATACTAAAAATACACCAATAACTCTAAAAAAAGACACTCAATAAATGAACAAAAATAACTGATTTTTCAGGAGCTTAACAGCAC
Organism: Typopeltis vanoorti; assembly: GCF_054136105.1. NCBI lineage: Eukaryota > Metazoa > Arthropoda > Arachnida > Uropygi > Thelyphonidae > Typopeltis > Typopeltis vanoorti. The sequence goes on along the minus strand of NC_143573.1, from coordinate 66,085,900 downwards.
GTCTTTTCACCAGAGAGCCTCGAACCCCTCAAGTAAATATACTGTTCTAATTTTTATTACCCTCGAAATATGGAAAACAAATGAAGACAGTGTTTGTGAAAGTGCTAAAAGTGACAAAAAAAATTGGATTGAGTACAAAAGAAACTAAACTGGACTTAAGTGATTTGAAAATGGCAAATGCTTAAGGGTCAAAGCTGTATAACTGAGAGGAAACCTCCACATAGCCTTTAAAGGAATGCAGAGAACCGACCATGGCTTCTGACCTAATGACCAATCCTCACCTTCTCGTGGTGCACCCTGTTGGGTATCTACCAGGATACTGAACGAACGAGGATGGCCTGGCAATTTGGGATTTAGCTGACCAAATTGTATCCTTATTGGATTAAACCAATATAGAAAATGATGGTACAACATGACAAAATTTCATGCCGGCTGAGGCATTGCCCGGTTAAACAAGGCCTCCGTTGTTTCAGCCAGGGAACCAGGGCGAACAGTGAAAAGTCAGCTACTGGAAAAAATCTGAAAGCACACCCCAACTCAACATCACCAGAGTTAAAGATCGGTACTATCAACATAAGAAGCCTGAATGGCAAAGAAATGGAGCTAACTGAGAAATTAGATAAGTACCAGATCGACATAATAGGGGTGACTGAAACAAAAAAGACAAAAACTGGTGAGATCTTTCTGAGCAATAAATACAAATTGTTATATTCAGGAAATGACAATCAAGGAAAAGAAGGAGTAGCCATAGTATTCCAAAATACACAAAATACGAGGCTAATCTTCTTGAATGGCAGGCAGTCTCAAGAAGAGTGATGTGGGCTAATATCAGAATGGGGAATTGGACAATGAGACTTATTTGTTGAAAGCCAAACGGCTATTTTTCTGGCATCCTTAATAATAATTAAGCGGATACAAATCCCTTGTTGTTCAACTGCTATTATTAAGGATGCCAGAAAAATAGCCGTTTGGCTTTCAATTTATGTTATAATATACAAACACACCTTTATGCATTCGTATAGTAAAGGTATGTAAGTTCTTTTCACTTAAACCTTGTTATCTTCCAGGTCTACCTACTCACTGATGAGACCTCAAAAAAGGTTGAAACCGGTCTGGGTAGTGACCTCTCCTCATAATGTAATTACAGTATTACATCCCCTAGGGGCTGTGTTTTTACATTATGAGACAATATCAAGGATAGTGAGAGAGCTTGCACCACCTTTGCTTCGAGTTGCCTTGGTGTTGTAATACCACGTGGTCATTTACACTTGGATTCACCGATAGTTTTTCGATATGTATAAAACTCATAGATTCGTAGTTCTTGATCTTAGAGTTTTGCTTACAGGCAATTGAACAATAAGGGATTTGTATTCCCTTAATTAGAGACTTATTTGTGCCTATGGTCCCACAGAAGGTTCTGCTAAGGTAGAAGTGGAGGAATTTTTTGATGCTTTAGAAAAAGCAGCTGACACAATGAAAAAGGAAAGGTTGGTCCTTGTTGGGGATCTAAATAACAGAGTAGGAAATGATTGTCAGACATACAAAAAATATTTTGAGAAAATTTGGAGAAAAGAACAAAGCTAATAATAATGGCAAATGCCTGTTGGAATTCTGCTCAGGACAGGGACTGGTTATTCACATGGAGAGAAGAGGCAAGGAATAAGAAAAGTCTCATTGACTATGTTATTGTCAATAGTGATGTTTTCTCCCTGGTGTTGGACACCAGAGTGTACAGAGGATTTGAAATTGGAAGTGATCACCATTTAGTTTTCAGCAGAATAAAATTGAATTTCATATTGAAAAGAAGAACATGTAAGAAAGTTTTAAAGCGAATAAAAGTTGAGCAGCTCTCAGATGTGAACTGTAGACAAAGATTATTGAAGAAAAATACACAAATATACACAATATTTGTGTACTTTAATACACAATAATACACAAAGATTATTGAAGAAAAATTGAAAGCGTTTGAGAACAGGAACCAAACCTTGGAGATTCAGCCAGAGAGGCATGTGGTGAGGTTGTTTGCAAGGATAGAAAAATCAGAACTAAATGGTGGACACAGGAAGTTAAAGAGGCAGTGAAGGAAAAGAAGAAAGCATATCAAAAGTTCCTGGCAAATAAGTCAGCATGTGCTCTTAGAGAATACAGAATATCATCTACTCCGGCTGCCTTTCCACATTTCAAGCCTTTGATAGCTTTTTCTACTTCAAGCAGTGATGACAGCACAGTGCTAAAGAACACTGACCAGGCATGCAGTCAGGAATACATATCCATAATTGAAGTAGAAAAAGCCATCAAAGGCTTGAAATGTGGAAAGGCAGCCGGAGTAGATGATATTCGACCAGAAATGCTGAAGTATGGTGGTATAAAAGTCTTACAGTGGCTGCACTGAATAGTGCAGTGCAGCCACTTAGTCTTTATTTGAGTTGTAAGTCAACAGTTAGAATTGAAGGAAGTACGGGAAGATAGTTTAATGTTAAATCTGGGATGAGACAAGGACGTACGGGGGCTGTTCAATAAGTTATAAGACTATATTTATACAGAAAACAGATTACCTTTAATCGTCATCATTTACATGGTTTTTTTCGAAGTAATAACCATGAGATGCGATGCATTTGTCCCAATGTTGCGTCCACTTCTTAAACACATGTGAAAGTCCATTTTTTGAGAGTTCTTTCAAAACCACCTCTGCAGTGGCTGCACTGCATAGTTCAGAAAGCCTGGACAGAGGGACCAGTTGGTGATGATTGGAGTAGAGCTCTAATAGTACCCATATCTTCTTCTTTGGTGCATCAATCCGAAAATTGGTAAATATCGCAGCACATCACAACATCCTGTCTTGTGACTTCCTTTTTATCTCTTCATAACTCTTAGCACCAGTTAGCATCATTATGTTATTTATATATGAAATTCTTGGTCTGCCTCGTGGCCTCTTTCCTTCTACAGTCCCCCATGCCTCAAACGGTGTTCAATTAGGCCTTTTCTTCTCTTATTGATGTGGTTCATTAATGACCGCTCTTCATGAACTATATTCAGAACTTTTTCATTACTTTTCTTTTCTGTCCAACTAATTTTCATCATCTTTCTCCAGCACCAAATTTCAAATGCTTCCAACTTTTTCATGTCTTGTTTTGTTAGAGTTCAGGTCTCACAACCATATAATGCAATGCTCCATATGTATGTATGTTTTCAATAGCCTTTTTTTGAGCTGGATGCTAAGTCCTTTACTGGTAAAAATGTTTCTTCTGTTATAGAATGCTTTTTTGGCTAGGATTATTCGTGCTTTAATATCTGATTGGTTTCTTTCATCTTCTGTGATAAGACTTCCAAGATATTTAAAAGAGTATACCTGTTGTAGTAGGTTATTATTTATTTCCAGGTTTATTTTCGTTGGATTTGCTTTACTTGTAATTAATAATTTTGTTTTCTTATAATTCATTTTTAGGCTGTACTGTGTGAAGATTTCTTCCATCTTTGTTAGGGTGGCTTTCAGTTTGTTTTCGTTATCAGCTAAAACTGCTATATCATCCGCAAACCGTAGCCAGTTAATATCAATTCCATTCATCTTAGTTCCGGTTCCTATTAGTTCTTTCAGTTTATTGCATCTTCAATGTACAGATTAAACAATATGGATGAAAGGGAGCACCCCTGTCTTACACCTCTATATATTTTTGCTATTGCGGTTTTTGTTGCATTGCTGGCTGCTTCTATTAGGGCTTATTGATGCTTGTAAAGATTAAATATGAGACTTCTATCTCTCCAATCTACCGTTATTGTTTTTAGGAGGTGAAACATTTGATTCCAGTCAATACTATCGAAGGCTTTCTCCAAGTCAAGAAAGACTATCAGAGTATTTTGATTCTTCTCCAATCTTCTTTCAATAACTGTTCTTAGAGCTAGGATTGCTTCTCTTGTCCCCTGCTGTTTCCTGAATCCAAACTGGTATTTGCCAACATATTCTTAGTTGTTAGTCTTTTTTGTATTTGAGTAGTATTTTTGAAGCATGTGATATTAAGCTTATTGTTCGATGATTTTCACACTTGTTTGCATTATTTACTTTAGGAATGGGTATGATAGAGCATTGTGTAAAATCTCTGGGGATGATCCCTGTTTCATAAATATCCTTTATGATCTTGAAAAGGTATGACTTAGTTATGTTTACTGAGTATTTTATTAATTCTGAGGGGATGCTATCATTGCCTGGTGCCTTGTTGGCTGACAATTCATTCAGTGGCCATTCAAATTCATCTTTTAATATAGTTGGACCAATTTCTTCCATATCAAGTCTTGTTTCATCTTCTATGGCCTTGGCATCTAGATCTTTTCCACTATATAGATCTTCTAAGTACTCCTTCTTTCCGAAATTTCTTCCTTATCTATAAGTATGTTCCTCTGTTTATTTTTGATAATTGTACTTCGTGTCTTGTTTTGCTGGCTTATTCCTTACATAATGTTATAAGCCTTATCGATTCTTCCAGTCTTTGTTAGATCTTCTATTTCTTTACATTTCCCTGTAAACCATTGTTCTTTTGCTTCTTTACACTTTCTATTTATCATATTTTTTATATGTTTATATTTGTCTTTGCTTTCTTCCTTTAGGGATGTTTTGCATTTTCTTTTTTCATCTATTAGATCTAGAATGTCCTGGGTAATCCATGGTTTATTTCTTTGCTTCTTCCTTAATCCTATGCAGTCATTGGTGACCTTGATGATTGTATCCTTCAAATGAGTCCATTTTTCCTCTGTTTCTTTTCCCTCTCTCTCTCTCCAGTTTTAATGCTTTCATCAGTTTGCTGTTTATAGTTTCTATGGTTTTCCTCTGTTTTCAGGTTACTTATGTTCCATTTGTGCCTTTTCCTTGGTTGTAACAACTTTTTAAATTTCAGATTACATTTCAATAAAAAAATTGTGGTCACTATCAAAATCAGCTCCCGGGTAACTTTTGCATGATTTTACTTGATTTTTAAATCTATTTCTTGTCATAATATAATATATTTGGTACCTTCCTATAACCCCTGGCATTTTCCAAGTATACCTTCTTTTTGGTACCTCATACCAGGTATTATGGTATGATTATGGTACCCATATATAAAAAGGGAAATAAAACTGAATGTGAGAATTACAGAGGTATTTCCCTACTGAGTGTTCCTGGCAAGATCTATGAAAGTATACTTGAGAAACGGTTGAGAAGAACTGTGGAAGAAAAGCTTGGTGAAGAACAAGCTGGATTCAGGCCAAATAGAGACTGTCAGGATCAGATCTTCACTTTACGACAAATAGTTGAGAAAGCATGGGAATATAATAAAGATCTGTATTTAAGCTTTGTCGATTTGGAAAAGGCATATGATAAGGGGCCAAGAGAGAAGCTGTTCAATACACTACAGTTATATGGTGTCAATGGGGCATTATATCAAGCAATACTTAGTCTTTATTTGAGTTGTAAGTCAGCAGTTAGAATTGAAGGAAGTACAGGAAGATGGTTTAATGTTAAATCTGGTGTGAGACAAGGATGTACATTATCCCCTCTGTTATTCATTATCTATATGGATCACATTATGAAGGAAAGTGGTATTAAACATGATATCAGAATTGGAGATGTTAATTCAGCTCTTTGCTTTATGTGGATGATGTTATACTTCTAAATAAATCCGCTACAAGTCTGCAAGATTCTCTGACTAAATTGAATAGCTGTTGTAATAGATATGGTATGAAGGTCAGCAATAAAAAGACAAAGACAATGAAAATAGGCAGAATCATTGAAAATGTCAACTGTGTTGTGAATGGAGAACCTGTGGAACAAGTAAAACATTTCAGCTACTTAGGCACGATTTTTAGTGAAGAAGGTAAATTAAATATGGAAATAGACAACAGAATCAACAAAGCTGGTATGGTAGGCAGTCAATTGAATAAATTCATATGGAATAAGAGAGAAATCAGTCGGAACACTAAATTAGCTGTATACAAGACAGTGTTCAAACCAGTTTTAACGTATGGATCTGAGAGCTGGGTCAGAAGTAAAACACTTGACCAAAGACTAGAGATAGCAGATATGAGAGTCCTGAGAAAGATTAGAGCCGTGAACAGATGGCATCAATGGCAATATCATATTAAAAACAAGGATATTAGGAAAGAACTCGACATTGTCAGCATCCAGCGTTAGCAGAGCTAATCTCAGGTTGTATGGTCAATTAAATAGAATGGGCGAGGAAAGATTAGCTAAACAAGTGTTCTCTGCCAGGTTCGCAGGAAAAATACCCAGAGGACGACCAAGATATAGGTGGATTGATACATTAAAAAGTGCCTTAGATGATAGAAATATAAGATCTGATAATGTTGGAGTCTTGACAAGTAACAGACTGATTTGGAGGAAAATTATAGATAGGAAGTTAGTAATGACATAAATTTTTCATGTAGTACTGTCATATCCTGTACACCCCTCAAGGGTACATGTGAAGAATTTGATGATGATGAAAATGGCAAATGGCTTGTTTCATCTAGTCATATATTTATATCATGAATAATTTTAATGGTTACAGCAATTTTCAAATAAACAAAATATCTGCGATTATACTTGCAGTGCAAGCTTGGTTCAGTCTATAGTTTTTTGTAAAAAAGTAAACCTTGTCATTGAAGAAGTGGAACTGTTTGACAATTTGAATTCAGAATCAAAATAGAAAAAAAAAACTATGCTTAGCTTTTCTACACAGTAAAGGCATTAATACAGAGTTGGCCTGCTACAAATCAGTGTACATAAAAATGAAAGAAAAGTGGAAAAAAAAGTAATTATTTTTAAATGATATATTTTTACCATAAATTTTCATTATAAAAATATTTTCATATTGATTAGTTAATATATTAATAACTTATATCTGTAATATATTAAATTATTCCATGAAGGAATGAAAAAGGACATTGTGTTTATTTTATCTAGTTAATATAATTAATTAAAACAATAATTATTCATTTTTGCTATTTCTATGTTAAGGTAATTTATTTCAGGAATGCATTGAAAATGAACCAATATATTCTGAAATAAATTCCAAACATAATGCATTCATATTCATGTGAAAGCAAGGTGTTAAATGATGTTTTCTATGCAAGGCAAACTGTTAAGACAAATCCAGACTGGTTGATCATACTTTGAAATAAATTATTTTCTAATAAGTTTCTGCAATTTTGTTAGTCTCTAATGATGTTTATTGTTGTTGTGAGTAAATTATTAGAAATGCTGATTTCTTTTAGTTTTGGATGACAGAATCATTATGATGACTTTTTTTACTTTAAAATTAAAAAATGGTAAAAAGCATGAACATTACTTACATGGAATGTGGTATGTTTTGCAGCCTAGGAATAAGCTGATTGGTATCTTTAGCTTCCAACAATTTGTCACTAGAAAGTGACAAAATTGATAAAGCAGTCTGAAAAATGACAACACTTCCTGGAGAATAAAAAAAGAATGTCATAGAACATGAAATTATATGTGAACAGCAATTTAAAACTTAAACTTCAAATCAAAATACACTGTTATTACTTTCTGATTTATTATGAGGTTAAGTTTTGCTGAACTAAATAAGCCTAATAAAAATATTAGAAATCAGCAGCAGAGCAAGCTGCATTTAACATACCTTCTAGCAAAAAGAGATCCCATATAGTCAGAACAGTGTCCCAACATGGAAGTGTTGTAAACAGGCATAACAACCACGAAGGAGTATAAATCAGTGGATCCACACCAAGATTTTGCTAAAAATAAAACAAGATTTTTAATTAAGTTTAGGCTTAATTTGGTTTTAAAAATCCAAACAATTGGCCTCCTTTGCCAATTTCCATATTACTAATTACATTCATTTATCCATTTGTACATTTCGCATAGATATAGTAGCTCTGATCTGAGTGAGTGAATTTTAATAAAATTCAGTATTTATACAAAAATTGGTCCAGACATTTCACTTTAAGATATAGTTAGTTTTGATGGAATACATAATTTAATTAATAACTCTGGGTGGACTGAATTTTTGTCATCTCAATTTTAAAAATGATAACTGTGTTACCTTGATGGACCTGTGATTTCAGTCAGGATTTCTCCATGACTGCAGGTCATAAAGGGTCCAGTTATTCCTGTCTTGGGCCTTTCTTCTCCATTTTCTTCCAACTTTCTTAATCATTGGGTCTTCCCACCTTAAGGCTAGTCTTCGTTTCCTTTTGGTATCTCTCAGATACCAGTTTGTAACTCTGATTCCATCTGTTGTCTTTCATTCTGGCGAGATGTCCTGCCCATCTTCTTCCGCTGTTGTAGATTGCTTTTATTATATCCGTGAGTCCAGACTTCTTCCTGATTTCTGTGTGTCTTACGTGGTCTATTTTTGTTTATATTGTACATTCTTCTTTCTATTGCACGATGAGTTGTTATTAAACTTTGTTCTTCTTTTAAAGTTGTGTTCCATGTTTCACTGCCAAAAGTTAATGCTGGTAAACTGTGACTATTGAAAAGATGGGCTCTTATTTCGATATCTATGTTTTGGTTGGCAATTGTTGATTTTATTTTGTTGAAGGCTATCCAAGCAGCTCTTTTTCTCCTTGCTATTTCATTTGTTATATCATTACTAGGGGGGGGCTATGCCCCCTGGCACCTATGGTGCCCAACCCCCACGAGTTCTGGACTGGTAGGCCGGTTCTCCTTGAATTCTGATTACTCAAAATGGGGTTTCTTTCATCCCCCCCCGAGTCGAGTTCTGGACTGGTAGACTGGTTCTCCTTGAATTCCGATGACTCAACACTCAGGGTAGCCCCTGAGTTTCAAAAACGTGACATAAAAAGCTTATCATTTTATATATATAGAGTAGATTCATTTTTATGGGCTGTCCGAGGTAGATGTATTCTTCAATTTTTTCAATGGTGTGAGATTCTAGAGTGATTGTATGATCTTTACAGTATATGTTTTTCCTCTATCTTGTTTTGTCCGGGTGTATTTCCAATCCAATTCTTTGGCAGTTTTGGCTTATGTTATTCAGCATTGATTCTAAGAGTTTGGGTGAGTGAGATATTAATATCAGTCATCGACGAATAATAAGATATTTAACATTTCACCATCAATGTTTATTCCAACTTTCATGTCAATTTTACGAATGATGCTGTCCAGAGTAGATGTGAAGAGACTAGGTGATAAGACATCACCCTGACGTACTCCTCTACTTAAGTTAATAATTTTAATTGGGTGATTGAAAAGGATGATATTTGTTGTGCCTTCTTTGTAGATATCTTTTATGAGTTGGATGTATGCTTTTTCTACGCCTTGTTCTATTAAAGCTTGGAATACTGCGTTATGCTCAACAGTGTCAAATGCTTTTTTAAAATCTATAAAAAGAAGACAAAGTGAAATCTGGTATTCTCTGCACCTTTCTGTTAGCTGAGTAATAGTTTGAATGTGATCTATTGTTGAAAAGCTTTTTTTTGAAACCAGCCTGTTCTTTGCAGCCATTTTCGTTGATGGAGGTTTGTATTCGGTTGAGGATGACTCTGGCGAATATTTTGTGTGTGTGTGTGGGTGTGGGTGTACTAATAGACAGATGGGTCTGTAGTTACTGATGTCTTCTTTATTACCTTTTTTATGCAAAATTATGGTCTTAGATGTTTTCCATTCAGTAGGTACTTTCCTTAATTGTATATATCAGGTAAGCCTTTCTGCTAGAGCTTTAAAAAGTATTTGTCCACCCATTTTTACTTCATCAGATTTTATACCATCAATTCCTGGTGATCGGCCATTTTTCATATGGTGGATAGTCATTTTTACTTCTTCAGGTAGGACAGATGGTATTTCCAAATTTTCAGTGTGGTACTGGAGCTGTGATTACTTGTTTAGATGAGCAAAGGTTCTCATAAAACAATTTTACTATTTTTTCCATTTCACCTCTGTTTGTGTGTCTGTTTCGTTGATTGTCTATGAAGGCTGATGGTAGTGGTTGCTTTAGATTTATTTCTTTTTCTACTTTTTTTAGGCTACTGCAGAGCCTAGCTGCTTCTGCCAATTTTGTGGTTCTATACATGTTATAATTGTCTATGATATTCTGCCTCAGTTGTTTATAAATAATTTTATATTCTAGACAGTCTTTTCCTGTATCTTTCAGTATTCTTCTTTTCTTCAATAGTTCTATTGTTCTTGCTGATAGGCATTCCCTGGTCTTAGGAGGAAGTTCATACAAGGTTCTTTCTTTGCAGTTCATTAATTGATTGTTAAAGTTTGTTAAATCTTCAATGTTATTTTTTAATTTCCAGTCGGTTTCTTCTTCCACATTTTTTCTAAATTCTTCTGGGTTTATCTGTTTACTATTTACAGTACGTAAACAAAAAAAAAAAAAAAAAAAAAGGAAAGTTTCTTCATTCAGCTGCAGTGATAATGATCATGTTGCTACATACAAATATTATTAAAATACATCTTTACATAACTGTCTTTGATCATTTCCTCATTTTTTTATTCATATAACAATTATCTACAAGCAAAAGATGTATACATTTATGTTGGCTAAGTTGGAGAATGCTTAGTTATTATTATTATTCCAAGGAGTCAAAGACTCATCGTGAGAGATCCCTCGTAGGAAACACAAAGTCTATAATACCACTCCTTAAACTCATTGACCGTTCTTGCTCTAACCACTCTATCAGGCAATGCATTGCACGGTTCAACCACCCTCCATGCAAAGAAACCACTCCCTCTTGCTCACAGTTTCCTTTCGTAACTTCCAGGGATGGCCGCTTGTTATAACTCCTTCCCGCTGTTCAACCAAGCAAAAGAACTCCCCAGTGTCAATCCTGTAACTACCTCTAAACAGCTTAAGTCTCAATTATATCACCTCTCCTTCTTCTATCCACCAAACTCTGCAGTCCACATTCCCTCAGATGAGGAGCAGAGCGATACAACTTTGCAAGAAGACTGGATGAATAAATGTATGTGCGGGCTACCAGTTCAATGCTGTAAGGCAGTGTTTCTCAAAGTGTGGTATGCGGACCCCCGGGGTCTGCGAAAGGTCTTCAGGGGGTCCATAGCAATTTTTGGCTGTGTATCATTAATGCACGGAATAAAATTTAAGTTTCAGATCGTAAAACGTTCCTATTGTATCACTGAATAAGGTACAGAGACATCTGCAGGCTGTGTAATATGTTTCTCAACAAACAATGCAATTAGACACAACTGGGATCAAAACGGCACTGACTAATGAATCACATGACCCCCTCCCACATAAAATGCTGTATAGTAGACAATCAAAACCGTATGGTGCACCGGCAACATATGGTTTTGTTTGAGTGAACGTGTTAAAACTAAGAAATATATAGTGAATGTGTTTCAGATATTATATAAGGAATTCGGTTGAAGAGAAATAGCATTTCAACTGAACTGTCGGCTTGCCTTTGTCAATTAGTAGTGCGATCTTTTGTTAATACCGCACCAATCATATGAACATAGCTGCTTTATCTCTACTGGCCTACCATTGCTGTCTGTTTCGAGTTTTGCTTTCACTAGCCATTTGTTGAAGGACTGTTCGTTAAATACGGTAATTTTTTTAGCTTTCAAATTCTTAAGTATGGTTGAAGACTGGATTTTTAAAATGCACAAAAGAGAGGAACATAGTAGATACAAGTAGCTGTCAGCAACAAGAAAATGTTGATATTATTATTATTATTGGCAACTCCAAGGAGTCCTTAGACTCATCGAGGGAGGCCCCAAATCATGTTCATCATAACTATTCGACATTCACACAGTATCTATCATACCTTGCCTTAAGCTCATTCACTGTCACAGCACCCACTACAGACTCTGGCAGCTTATTCCACTCATTCAGCACTCTAAAAGTAAAGAACCCAGCTCAAACACCCTTACTAAGCACACAATATTGTATCTGGATCAAGTGAAATTGATAAGTATGTGTCATCCGACATCTCTAAAGAACCAACTAGGAAGAAGATGAGACAACTTTGTAAGTACGATATAAATTACTTGAAATGTGGATTTTCATGGAGGGGAAATGAAGAAGAGGAACCTATTCCATTATGTGTAATTTTCGGTGAAACTTTAAAAAATGAAAGCATGAAACCATGTAATTTAAATCGCCATTCTGAATCAAAACATAATGAATGCAAGGACAAACCTGTCGAATTTTTTCAAAATAAACTAAAAAATTTAAAAGAATCTCCAGAAGTGATGCCGATTGTGTCAGGAGGTGAAAACACGAAGGCTTTAGAAGCTTCATATCGTGTGCCGCTATTAACAGCAAAAAGTGGTGCAGCGGAAACAATTGGTGAAACTTTGGTCAGGCCTGCAGCAAAAATAATAGCGGAAAAAATTATGATCGGAGATAATGCAAAAAGATCTTTTGATCAGATTTGCCTTTCAAATAGTACTGGTCATCGAAGAATCACTGAAATGGCTGAAAACATAAAACAAACATTGTTATCCGATATACGTAAGAGTCGTTATTATACGTTGCAGGTAGATGAATCCACCAAAATTACAAATTTTGCAAATCTTCTAGTGTTCGTTTGGTACGAAAAAAATCAAAAAATTCATGACGACCTTTTATATTGCCAATGTTAAACTGTGAATGAAACTGTTGTGTATTTTGTTTTTTCATTCACATTTAACATTGTTTATTAT